>NC_081774.1:18564660-18864660 GCF_963082965.1 Carassius carassius | reverse complement strand
CAAAACATGCATTTAATAATCAGCAGGTGCATTAGAACGTTATAGTGAACATAGTTCACATCACGGACAAGCGTGCTTCGACTTTATTTCCCGTGGCCTCCGTGTTTCCGCAGCGGAGATGAACCCCGCGGTGCTATCGCTGGACTGGCTCCTGGGAACCTGGCGGTCAGATGAGCCCGGGGAGGGATCCTTCCCCTCCATAACGCCTTTTCGTTACACAGAGACTCTTCATTTCTCACATGTAGGACAACCCGTGATCAATTTTATGTAAGTAACAAAACAACCCAGAGGTTTTACTTTATTATGCCATGTTCTGACCCACAGACATACAGTCAGAATTTATTAAATTTATTTCAGATTTAATGCATTCCATGCTGAGAGCAAAAAGCCACTTCACAGGGAGTGTGGATTCATTAGGATTCAGCCAGGCACCAACAGGGTGGCTTTCATCATTGCACAGAACTCAGGTGTTTGATTTGCTGTTTTTTTATTTTTATTTCTTATGTAATCAGATTCCAAAAATTAAATACTTGTAATTGGATTGTTACTTAAAATACTCATAATCAGACTACAGCTACTTTTATTGATTAAATGTTTACATATTATATACACAATGGCAACACATACATTCATAATAAATTGATTCTCTGTTAATGGTCACATGAAATGTATGTAGATAAATAAAATATTTCATTTTAGTGTTCGAGTGTTTATATGTTTATTTACATTCTATGAATATATTACCTCTATTCATTTATATTAATGATTAACTTTTTCATTCACTTATGGACCCTCTTCTTTTCCTGCACAACATCCAGTTTAGGGTCCTTGATGTTGATAAAAGTTTATATTTTCTTTCTTTATAATTTTGTTATACTTTATCAGATCATGTGACTGGAGTAACGTTGCTTAAAAAAAAAATTCAACTTTGAAATCACAGGAATCAATTACATTTTAAAACATATTCAAATAGACAGCAGCTATTTTGAATATTATTTAAATAGTATTTGCTGTATTTTGGATCAAATAAATGCAGGCTTGGTGAGCAGAAGAGAATTCTTTAAAAAACAAAAATCTTACTGAAAACTTTTGACTGGTAGTGTATATAACTAATTTTATATGACTAGTTTCTAGTTTTTTTTTACACACAATATATTATTTTCTTATATGATAATCCTATTCGAACGGATTCTTAAAATAATCAAAAAGTAGTCAGAGTACATTACTAACTACATTTGAAAGTAATCAATCCAGCACTGTCTATAGTACCATGTATTTTTTAAATCAATTGCTTATACCTCTTCCAGGTCTTGTGGAGATTGAAGAGGGGGAACTCACTGGACAGCAGCTGACTCTGCACAGTACTGCCTTGGCTAGAACATCTTTTGCCAAGCAGCCTTATGTTCAACAGGTCTCATCACTCAAAATGTTCATCGTGCACCATGTCAGATTAATAAAACAAAAATCTCTTGAGAAGTGATATTTTCATAAAGAAAATATGTCTTGAATATTGCTGAACTGGCATAGTAATTAGAATAAATGTTCCACTAACCATTGTGATTTTTGATCAGATCTCCAGGCACATCCAGTTGAAGCCGGATGGAAGACTGGAACAGACAATCTCTATGGCACTGGAAGGACAGCCTCTGACGCAGCATTTGCACATCACTTACCACAGGACTGATTAACTGGCTGTCATGTGGGAGGAAGATGTGTACTAATGTACTCGCCTGACAAAAAATATTGATGGTTTATATATAGCAACCTGTGGGTGATGGTAATATTTCTGTGAGTAAGAATGTTATCTAAATTAATAGATGTGATCTGACCTGTCTTCCCAACAAAACAAGCTTTGCAAATATTTTTACAATATATAAAGGGGTCACTCATTTTGTATAATGTAGAGCAGTTACAATAAAAATGTGAAATTGTCTTTTCAAATTTAAAGGTGCACTGTGTTTTTTTAGCGGCATCTATCGGTGAGGTGGAGAATTGCAACCAACGGCTCAGTCCCCCACTCACCCCTCCCTTTAGAGAAGCTATGGTGGCGACACAGGTAAAGATTTTGCCGGTAAAGACAAAGGAGAGCAATGAGATTTCTTTACAATGGTAAATCAAGGATTTACTTAATTATTCAATAAATCAATGTTATTTCAAATGTTAATGTACTTGTTCATCACTGTGTCAGTGTTTTATTCGCAAAAACAACAAAGTGATGAAACGCTTTATAGAGCAGTTTGTCCGTTTAGGGCTACTGTACAAACATGGTGAAGACATCCATGATAGGCGACCCGCGGTGCATGTAGATAGAAATTGCTCACTCTTAGGTAATAAAAACATAATGGTTCATTAAGAAAGGTCTTTATACACCTCTGAAAACATAGTTATATACATTTGTTTAAATAGATCGATGTAAATATTACACATTGCACCTTTAAATTGTGTTTAGTTTTGTTCATTGCAAACTCTTTGACGAAAATTATTTTTTCTGTCCAGTCATAAATCAAGAAGCTTTTAGTATTTATGTTTAATGGTATTTCATTGGGGATACATTAATTCACTAATAGAATCATCAAGGATCATGTGACACTGGAGATAGGAGTCAACATATAAAGTACAAAACTACTACTTTAATTTTTTAATACTTTTTAACTATAGTACCTTTTGTTTTTTTACTGTATTTCTGATCAAATAAATGCAGTTCTGGTGGGCAAAACCCACCAACCCAAAACCCTTTTCACTAAATGTCACTATAGACATGCGTGTGACTTATAATACCCTTTCTCAGGGGGAAAACATTTATAATTTCTCTGATATTTCCAGGTTTTCCATGACCACTGGGACCCTTTCTGTTAATAAATGTTTAACATCTTTCTCAGTTTACACATTAAAATCTTTATTTTAGGATGTATACAGCTGGTGACAACAGTGTTTCACACACCACACAAACTGTACAACTGAAAGTGCAAAGTGACACTCCAAACATCATTTTAAGCAATTTTGTAAAAATAAAAATCTGAAGATTGTCAAACATGAAAATGTTTCACTCATCACCACAGATATTCAGTATAAAACTTTAGTGGAAGGAATCCACACAATGTGTCAGCACAAAAAGAGCTCAAATACCGGCATACCATATTTCTGGGTCAGTTTAAACTAAGGAAGACAAATATTATGTAGCTCCAGCAATGAATATAGCACACATTCCTTCACAGTGCCGTCCCCACACCCCCACAATGTCAGCTCATAGTATTTGTTTGAGTCTATACATAGTGTATTTTAAAGAAATAATAAAAGGTAAGGGGATAAATGTGCAGTTGAACCCGGGTGCCGTGCTTTGTCCTTTGTGAAGGGCCGTTTGCTCCAAGAACGGTACAAAGGACCATTCAAACAGTCCTGGGAAGGAAAGATCCAGTTCTCAGTCAACAGGATGATTTCCTGCACGAGGTTACTTCGTCAGGTAGATGTACATGGTCTTTAAGAATTTCCTCCATGTGAACACAGCTGTTGATAACCAGTGGGCATGAGCTCTAGAGTCCATGTTCACCACACATTTTAAAATGTCCCGCTGGAAAGATAGATGAAAAGGAAACATGTGACACGCTTACATATCACAAAGGTTGGGGTCAAAAATATTTAAAAAAAATAATCTCACCAGGGCTGCATTTATTGGATCAGAAAAATGTTCAATGGTTTAAAATAGCTGTTTTGACATTTTTTATGTATTTTAAATTGCAATTTATTCCTGCGATGCAAAGCTGAATTTTCAGCATCATTACTCCAGTCTTCAGTGTCACATGATTCTTCAGAAATCAATCTAATATGCTGATTTGCTGCTCAAGAAACATTTCTTATTATCATCACATTGTATGATAATACAATGTGATGATAATACACAGCACTTTTTTAGCACTTTTGTTTAAACCATGATACAAACCAAGAACATTTATTTGAAACAGCAATATTTTGTAACATTATAAATGTCTTTACTGTAACTTTGGATAAATTTAAAGAGTCCTCGTTGAATAAAAGTAACAATAAAAAAAACAAAAAACAGGTATAGTATGTATCGAATTACAGTAGCACAAAGAAAAATTAAAAGCACTAACAGGCAGCATCTAGAGGTGGGTAACAATACTTCCTTTCCTCATGTGGCCTCTAGAGGTCAGGACCAGTCTTGGTTCATGAAGGTGCAAATACAGAGAATGAACACTTACCCATCCTCCTCTGTTTTTGAGCCATGGGACCAGGTTCCCACGCACAAACTCGCCCAGACTGTCCACTATGGTGTGCACCATGACTGGATGGCCCTGCCGCACACAGTCCACCGCCAGCCCGGCGGCTACAGCGTAGATGGCCACCACTTTGCCCCATGTGATCCCTTGAAAGTAAAAGCAATTCCATGAGCAGAACTAGAAAACCGAGCCATCCATTTTTGAATACTTTTGCATTAATCACAATAATACCGCATTTTAGATAACAGGTTATAATGAGAATTCCATGAGGTTGCAAGTCTTAAATTACCCATTCCTTATTTCACACCATTAAATCTGACATTACACACTGCCATGCTTCACAAGTTACAAGTCAAGGACTATTTCAATTGTTTATGTTCCTTCATATTTAGCATTCATTAAGGATAACTCCTCACAAACCTTACAACTTTTTTTTATCTTATGTAGAAAGTTCTGCGAGAAGATCATCAGGCAGAGTGGAACGATGCTGCCATGGTTTAGGACTCCACTGCAACCACCATGTACATCAATAGAAGCAGAACCCAGATAAAATATGTGACCAAATATGTACAAAGGAAAGACTGTGGGTATGTCCTTTTTAGGGGTTTTTCCATGTTCCGGAAAAAGACAACTGAAGAACTTGTCGTTAAACTAAATGTGCATTTTTATTTTTAGTCTCAAAATGGCCTATTAGGTACTGAATTAACCATAATAACAAGATACATAGATTTCATTTTTGTTTATTAATTTTGTTTGTTTTTTTTGTTTTTTTATCACTTCAATGCAAGGACAGTGAGATCATGCCCACAAACACTGCCTATAAAACATGTCTTAAAATATCTTCCAGATTACTTACCCATGACTAGGATCTCAGTTGCTACAGAGAGAAAAGCATCTGACACCAAAGCCTCCACTGCTACACTGATGTTCAGCTGCTTTGCGATATTACGATACACATACGGGCGCATACACTCAAGTTCATCACCTGTAAAACAAAACTACACCTGTAAAACAGTTTAAATGTACACTCAAATTATAGTGAGAGGGATATGTTCCTCCAGCCTTCCCATATTCAGGCCACTGGTCAACCAGAATTGGTTTTTCAATGACAGAATCAACATTTGGTCCTCTCAAATACATAATATGTGGTTACTGGCTTAATACACAGTTGCTATAAATCACAGTATAAGTTTATGAAAGACAATTCGAAAAGAAAAATAAGAAAAATAGCATCACACCTGTTAAGAGCATCAATTCACACTCACTCCTGGTTCTCTTACCCAGTTTTAGCAGCACCACAGATACATCTATAAGAGCTCCGTGTGGCTCAGGCAGATCAGACTCGACTTTTGACCAACTTAGTCCTTCTCTTACGATTCTGGAGTGAATGAAGTCTCTACAGAGTTCCTTGGACTGAAAGACGAGCTCTTTTTCCGTGGGAGTCCGATCAAACTTTATCTCCATCATCTTCTGGGCGGCGAACACGGATGAGCGCTCACGCACGTTCATGCCCCGCATGTTTGTTTGAACCGAGCACAAAACACTGCAACTTCACTGGTTGAAGATCCCTACATAGACACCCCACATACTCCGCTAACATTACGCAGCTCATTTCTACGACGAAAGTCAAGATAAATTAAATCAGAAACAGGTTCGCCGACACGTAAATAGCCAATCAGGAAGACAACTACAATTGAACAACTCAGCTAGCAAACTGATTTACTCTGAGCGATCGATCGACTAACTTCCGCTGCCCGATTTGTCATCTTCAATGTCTCTTTCATCAGTCTTCTGTTTCGCATGAGAAGAACACACGATGTCGAAATGGACTTTCTGACATAGCTACTTCCATCATCTTTCTGTCTGAGGTCGCTGTTCGCCTGTGCCCTCAATCAGACACTTGGAAGCGAATTTTCTCGCTACCTGGAACGCTTAGGTAACCTCTAATCAACCAAGTGAACGGCTTAGTCCAAATATAAACAGTCTGTGGCATCCTGACAACACGTGCAATGCTTGTAGTTTAGTCTTATTAAATAAAATAAATTCTAATCATCTCTTTTATGTCCTAGGTTATCAAATTCATACATAGGCTATAGCGTGCAATATTAATATTAGTTTCTTAGAAAATCACTCTCGTGTTAAAAGAGGAGTGTTTTGTCTTACTGTATGTGTGAAGGCTCCACATAAGATGTTTATTTCATATAATGATTCTTCCCTAAGGACCAGTGGAGGTTCATTCATGCTTTGCTCTAGTGGTTGACCAGGTTATTATCTGTCTATGTTTAGCGAGCTAATCCTCTCACTACAAACCAACACAACCCTTTAAAGTCCTGGGTTTGACTCATGAGCACCTCAGTGTGAGTATGTGCACTGATACTGAGATTCTTACAGGAATGCCACTGCTATTTTCATTCAATGCATCCCTAAGGAGGACTGTTTTAAGACCTATTCATTGCATTAAAATAACTAAAAGAATGTAACCTGACCCAAACAGTACTTGTGTGGAACCAGTGGGTAGCAAAATTGTTCTGACCCATATACCTTGTGAAATGATCACAAATTGTATAGATTTGGTGTATCCTGCTCATGCACCAAGTAGGCTACTGTATGCAGTTGTCTATTTGAACTATCGAACATTTATTTTTTATGCAATCGCATTATGCTGTTAAGCCTAATGAATCTATTTAGTGTAGATTTAAGTGCACAGATAATAGAGGCAACAGACCTTTATATAGCTACAAACAAAGTCACCATGAAATCAGAACCAACCGTTCTTATTGTTGGATATTGCAGTGATTATTATAAAGGACTTATCCAAGCACATCTTTTATTTTTTTATCCAATGTGCCCTGACGTGCTTCTCAAATGGGAGGATGCACCCTGGTTAGGATGCATCCTTCCTAGTCCAGTCCTTCTGAGGTTTCAAGGCTAGACTGTAAAAAATGGTTTCAAGGCTAGAATCCTGCCTGATGCATCCTTCAAAACAGGCTGAACAAAGGACACAAAATGAAGCCTGCCTTACTAAATATCCTTCAACAGAGCTTGATGACGTGGCAGCTGAGAAATGCACCCATCCGGCTGTCACTTGTGATAGGGTGATTTTCCATTTCATGTCGAATTTAATCTTGCGCCCTTCTACCAGTATGACTACAACTCCCACAATTCCCCCTTCCTTGAATCAGAAGCTGCGCATGCGCTGTTGCTTTTATTATTTTGTTCTCCCACAAGCAATAGATGAATAGCCGCCCAACCGTGAGCTGAACAGTACAAAACAATTAGACGCGGAAAGTGAGTAGCTCGTACTCAAATGTTTCCATACATGGGGTCACACGACACCTAACTGTGATTCTCGCCAGGCTGCGGGGTCCGCCATCAGGGGATTGGAGGCCGAAAACACGGCAGACGAACAGGACATGCAGAGGTGTTTCTGTATGTAAAAGCTAGCTAGTTAAGCAGGGGATCGGAGGAGGAAGAGTCTCCCACATCTGCTGTCATCCACGGCGACCTGCCGTCAGTAAGGATGGCGCACCTCCGCGACATGCAGAACCAGGTAAACCCGCAGCCCAGCAGCTCCTTCTGCATCCAGGGTGTCATCTCATCCTCAGGCAAACCACATAATGTTTATCAAGCCTGGCATGTCATGACATTTATCTGTTCAGAGCAATCGAGTGCTGTCATAACGTTATTTTGTGTCTGAGTGATCAGTTTTAATGCAGATCATTGGATATGAACGTCTGTTTTTGTTAAATTTTATGTCATGTCTGTTTCATTTCATTTGAATTGTGTCTGTGTGTGTATATATATATATATATATATATATATATATATATATATATATATATATATATATATATAAAAATATATACATATACACATACATGTAAATAGTTAATATGCTTCTCAAACATGTATAGTAGAGCATCCCAATGGATGTGATGTAATCTGTAAGTGTCCATAGTAAGTAACTGGTTATTGAAGTTCATCTACATCTGTCATTGCTTCTCATATCATCCCTCTGCTGTCTCTCTCTCCAACAGAATTCCCGGCTTGACCCTGAGGAGTATTTCACGAAACAGGAGCGCATCGGAAAGGGGTCTTTCGGTGAGGTCTACAAGGGCATCAACAATCGCACTAAAGAGGTGGTGGCCATCAAGATCATCGACCTGGAGGAGGCGGAAGATGAGATCGAGGACATTCAGCAGGAGATCACGGTGCTCAGCCAGTGTGACAGCCCCTATGTCACCAAATACTATGGCTCATATCTGAAGGTACGCTCCCCCATTGTTTGGGCTCTGAGGTGTGTACCCCTCATAGAACCATAAATGCCAATAAAGAACATTTATTTTAAGGCACATGATAAAATGTCTATATTGAAATCTGAATCCTAAATACAACAAATGTCAAGTGACGTTTAAAGAAATAGCACGTGTTATTTTTTCTATCGTTTGTAGGGAACTAAGCTGTGGATCATCATGGAGTATTTAGGAGGCGGCTCTGCTTTAGATCTTGTAAGTAGAACAACAGTGGCTCTTCAGTTATGGGAATATTTTTGTGTGTGTATTCATGAATTCTTAAAGGGCTTTCAGCTTTAGAAATTAAAATTGTTTCTGCTTTAGTTGAAACCAGGACCGCTAGAGGAGACGTACGTAGCCACAATATTGAGGGAGATTCTGAAGGGACTGGAATACTTGCATTCGGAGAGGAAGATTCACCGTGATATCAAAGGTGTGATAACCTACACGTCTGCCTACTCAATTAGGCCGGCTAAGAAGTGCTTCATATTTAATCATCTGCTTTCTGTGAAATCTGAGTTCCGTGCTAATGATTCATGTTTGTATCTTGTGGCAGCTGCCAACGTGCTGCTGTCTGAGCAGGGAGATGTGAAGCTGGCAGACTTCGGGGTGGCGGGACAGCTCACAGACACCCAGATCAAGAGAAACACTTTTGTGGGAACTCCTTTCTGGATGGCTCCAGAGGTCATCAAACAGTCGGCGTATGATTTTAAGGTGCGGAAATCCAGATGAATGGACTTTACTCGGCATGTGGCAAATGTGGCTGCAGAGCTGTGAAAACACTGGGGTGGTAAAAAAACCCACTTTTTTTAAGTGGTAGGCATGGTAGTTTCCGTTTTAGCATAGTAGAAGCTAATCATATTTGTTCGCAATTATAACCAGTTAAAGTATGAAATGAGATGTTTAGGTTTGCTTTCCTGGCCGCAGGCAGACATTTGGTCCTTGGGAATTACAGCTATTGAACTGGCGAAGGGCGAACCCCCGAATTCTGACCTGCATCCGATGCGAGTGCTGTTTCTCATTCCCAAGAACACTCCCCCGACGCTGGAGGGCTCCTACAGCAAACCCTTCAAAGAGTTTGTGGAGGCTTGCCTCAATAAAGACCCTCGCTTTGTGAGTATTCAGCCTTTCCGCTGATTATATGACATTTCAGGTTAACCCCAATATCCACAACGGTCTAACGTTTGGAATAAATATGACATTTTATTTTTATGATTTCTGAAAGTCTCCTATGATCTTTAAGTATGTTATTTAATGGCGAAATAGAATTAAAAAAAGTAATAATTACAATTTAAAAGAACTGGTTTCTGTCATTCTAATATGCTGATTTGGTGCTCGGTTTTTATTAATTCTTATTGGTGATCCATTGGTTCTTAAGTTAATATCAATGTTAAAAGCAGTTTTTGTTGGGTAATTTTTTTTAAGGAAACTAATACTGTTTTTCAGGATTTTCTGCTGTGTAAAAAGTTAAAAAGTGTGTTTTTATACTGTAAATGTCTTCTATTGTCATGTATAATCATTTTAATGCATTGTTAAATGTTAGTCTATTAAAGTTTCCACAAATATATCAAGCAGCACAACATTCATAATAATAAGAAATGTTTTTGAGCAGCAAATCAGCATATTAAAATGATTTCTGAAGGAAAGTAATGATGCTGAAAATACAGCTTTGTCATCACAGGAATAAATTATAACAGTTCATTGAAATTGTAGTAATATTTCACAACTTTTCTGCTTTTTATTGTATTTTTCATCAAACAAATGCAGACTTGGCGAGCGTAAGAGACTTAAACATTAAAAACAAACATAATTATTCCAAACTTTTGACCCGTAGCGTAGCTTTAATAATCTTTTAAACAACATGATTTTGTGTCCCATCAAGAACCGGTTGTAGTCAGACATCTCAAGCTTTTTGAAACCAGGCATTACAAACCTCAAGAGTGGCCTCACTGTTCTGGTTTTGTGCAGCGGCCCACCGCCAAGGAGTTACTGAAGCACAAATTCATCACACGCTACACCAAGAAGACGTCCTACCTGACAGAGCTGATCGACCGATACCACCGCTGGAAGTCTGAAGGCCACGGAGACGAGTCTAGCTCTGATGATTCTGATATGTATGTCATCCATCCATTATGAGGCACATACAGTACAATCAATAACCGCCCTCTAATTCATCATGATATATTATTCATTGAGTCCTGTCCTTTTAATTAGACATCTAGTGAATTGAGCCTGATGATTTATAGCCTTGAAAAGGAACCGTGTTCTCTATTCCTCTTTGTACTCATACAGGGATGGAGATAGTGATGACAGATACCAGTGTCCCATTTGGAGGTTCCCCACAGTCCGGCCCAGCTCTATGAACAAGCTCCAGAAGGGCTACACAAACACAGACTCAGAGGTCAGGGTTCAGACATCTACTTGTTACTTATTATACTTACTATGTATTTGCTTTAAAACCTAAACAGCATTGGCTGGGGCTGTGTCTTGTCATAGCCGATCATAAAAAAAAAAAAAAAAAAACCTTGTGATTATAACATTTTAGTAATGTCATTTCATTATTTATGATACCATTTTATTTTGATTTTCTCCACCTCAGCAGGTTCCACCATATAAAATAATTAAAGAATGATTGAAAACATGTATATGTACTTGCAAAGGCGATATTTATCACTTTCTTTTATGTAATTAAATAGCTAAAACTACAACTAAATAAAAAACATTAATTCAGAATTCAAAATCTCAACAGAAACTATCAGTGACACTTAAAATAAGAGTGCTGTGGACACAATTTTATTTTGCCGTTGGCTTTGCACTGAAGTACCAGTACTTCTGACATCCCTGAATGAAAGGTCAAGTTTTGTTCTGAATTTGTTTTACAGGCAGCAGAGACGGTAAAGAGGCAGCCCAAGTCACAGTGTCTGTCAGCGCTGGTCTCTCCCATCTTCAGAGAGGTAAAAGCGCCCAAAACACTCGTCTTCAACTCTCACATATATAATCAAACACCCTGACTGGAGATTCTCACTGTAACTCGAACACATCAGTTATCCCTTGATTTTATCAGGGTAGCAGCAGATAAGGCAGCAGTAAAGTGTAATAAACTGTGATAAGCTCTAGATGTTGTAGAGTTAAGTGTAAGTCTGTCTGCTCTCCAGCTGAAGGAGAAGAGGAGGGCATGTGGAGGAGGAATGGGTGCCATAGAGGAGCTGGAGAATGCCTTCAACCTGGCAGAAGAGTCCTGCCCTGGCATCTCTGACCTCCTGGTCACACACATGATGGAGAGAGTGTGCAGGTGAGTGGGTTTTTATGAAAGAATAACAAAAAAAAAGGAATGTGGTATAGATAATTTACCAACAAGTGGATTTGAATGTAATATTTAGATTAAAATACAAATCTTATGCATCAGGTTTGCTCTGAATGGCAACACCACGCCATCATCACGGTGAAGCCCCGCCTCTGCTGCTGCTGCTGCTCCTCCCTCTTCACGCCCCCAAAATCATCATCATCATCATCATCCCCCCATCAGGACCACACAACACGTCTGCCCATCATTCACCCTCTCTTACCCCCAGAGATCTTTTAATTAGATATGATTAAATATTTTTACAGTTTTCTTTATAGAATGGAAAGTATTTAAGAGAAAAAGCCATGTCATTGAGCGAACTGTGTTCACCTGTTAGATCCAAATCCTATTATAAAGTGTTTATGGAAACATGGTGTTTGTGTGGTTATTGGTGTGGTTTCTGGTATGTTTTGAGCTCTTCAATTATTTGGTCAGACTTTATTTTAGGGTGTCTTTGTTACAGTGTAATTATACATTGAAAAACAGCACAATGAGTACTTCCTGTAGGAGTTGATTTGGGTTTGTTTTAAGGGTTAGTTGCATGTAATTGTGCATAATTTACTGATATTGTTGTAGTAGGTACGTGTCATATGTAAAAAGGACATTGTAAAATAAAATGTTACCTAATATTAAATTAAGTTTCATCATAATAAGCCAACTGTAGCATGGATCAAAAGCTCACACTCATCTTTTATTATTATTAAGCTATTACTTTTCAGTTAATTGATGTTGCCTAGCTTAACAAATCAGCTGCAGAGTTTCTGTTATTCTCTTCTGTCCCACTTGGTGTCAGAATTGTGTATTGTCACTTCTCTGCCTTGCTATTAGACATCTGTTTTTTATCTTGTAGTAATGGGAAAAACATAATGCCTGTGAGGAGCTCTCTTAAAAGTTTTATCTATTCACATCTTTTCACTACACCCGGGTTTCTCAACTAGGGGCCTGGAGCCCACTGTTGAAGTGCCTTAGAAAACTTCTAAGGGGACTGCAAGATGATTTAAAAGGATCGATCACTTGAAATGAAAACTTTTGTCATCATTTGTCATCTGTCAACCAAGAAAAATGTGAGCATTATGTTCTTGACTTGCACTATGTATGTTCACTATGGCCTTCAATGCAAAATATATTTTCTTAATCTGTATTTTTGTGGTCTACTAGTAGAAATATCTAAACATCTCTAAAACGAGAAGCGAAATATGCATAACTTTTTCTTTACGGTTTTAAATATTTTAAGGCCTTCGTCGTCGATTTCTTTATCATGTTATAATTTACGATCTCTCGCGGCCATCAAGTTTTGTTCAAACTAAGAACTAAAAACAGCATCCATTCAGACAAGTCCTTCCTGTTATAATCCACAGCAAATTGAGAAATGAATAGTCAAAAAGAAAAGGGCAACCCCCAAAACGGTTTCAATACAAAATTTTATTACAAGATGATAGTCAATAATGGTTTAATAGAAAGTACTCAAGTGAAACATTACAACTGGAATGTTAACTGCCGTTTTAATGACCAAATATGGAAAGCAAATTCAACTATATGTATAAAAAGTTACATTTGCGTAAAAGATAGAAATCCACTTTTCAGATCAATTTGAATTTTCATTATTAATTATGTGGAAATCTGATTCAACCACAGGATTAAGAGAAAATGTTTTAACCATAGGTCCTAAAAGGAGGAGGTTAAATCTTGGCATGCATCAAGGTTGAAGAGCACAAGAGCGTACTTCAATGTATCCGAATTTCACTCCACCAAGTCAATTTCACATTGCACTCATAACCAGAAGAATGTCTGATAGTAAATACATGACAGTATGCACTTAAGTACATATAAAAATTAGCGAAAGTAGCTTTTACATGAGAGAAAAATGTATTCTTCATTAGACGTTGCAGGGAATGAATCATGGGTCACAGTAGAATGTTTTGCATTCATTTGGGGACCATTCAATCGAGCAGCACAATATTTCAAGACTTCATACAGGGAAGAGAGAAGTACAGAAAACTCCTGTTCAGGAGGACAGCAATCTCTCTGGCAACACTTAAGGACAGTATAAAATGGTTTCTCCAAAAACTGCCACCGTGACACTCAAATTCAACAGCTGCTTGTATTTTCACAGTGTTTCTTTAGATAGATGGGATAGAAATGATGAGGAGTGGTCATGGAGCTACACTACAATTAAAGGTGCTCTACAGTAGAAGATTCCTTCCCAGCAGCATCTGGCTTTCGTAACAGGAAAAAAAAAAAAAGTTTTTAATTATTGATGGTTGTTATTCTTTTTTGATTACTTGAACAGGGGAAAACATTAATGAATATTAGCAACAGCATTTAAAAAAGAAAAAAAAATTAAATCATACAAGAGTGAAAGAAACTAAGAAAATGGCAAGCAAGAGGAGCTAAGGACCAGTCTCTCTTTTTTTTCCACATTTAGCAACAATTCCTCTTCTGGTTTCATGTCTGACTGGGTCAAGCACGAATGACGAGTCAGCATCTAGAAGAAACACAAACAAAAACCAGACCCACCCACCAAATGTATATTTAATCAAAATAAATGGGCATTTTTTTCTCTGAATGGTCAGTTACTCAATATGAGTTTTTATGCAATATATGTTGATTTGTGTACATGAACAAAGTATTACATTTTTTTAACAAAGTAAAAGAGAGGAACTGATTAGTGTATTTAAAATGTCTTGGCATTTTGTTTGACTTATTAATTCTTAATTTGACCCTGCTTCAATTTTTTTGTGGGGAGAAAGTAAAATGAAAACACAAAAAGATTGTTCCTTCTTTACTGGCATATCATTGTCACCGAATCGATCACACTACAAAACTGTGGCAGTATTATTAAAGAAAACATCAAATGCTGAAGACCAGCTCAGATGGCAGAATGAGTCTGGGATTTTAATGTATGCTTGTAGTGAGCTCTTACCGTCTTTCTCACAGGTGTGGGTCATCTCCATCTCCCTGTTTCTGCATCTGCGCCTGCATCTTAGCGATCATCTCCTGCATTCGCCTCAGCTGAAAAACACACAAACAGTGTCACACACCGACCTGCACACTCAAACCTTTGTGTTTGGTTTGAGAGATCATACCTCAGCCTCCTTCTCCTGCAAGATCATATCCTTGTCCATTTCCTCTGGCTCCGGAGCCTTCCTGCACGACAAAGCAGGTATTAGGAGATGCACACAAAGCTGTACTGAGCACTGATACGTAATAAACAGTCATTTGTGACACACACACAGGCTTCACAATTACTTTCTCCTGTTGTCAAAACAAAACTATCGATTGCTTAAAAAAATTTTACTCTAAAAAAAAATATTATTTTACTAAAAAACACTTGTCATTTAAGATATTCCTGTTCCGATGTCAGGAAAACACAAGCAGACATTTAAATAATTTCATAATAAGACTATAAATCTGTTTATTTTTCCATTGCAAAAATATGCTTGGCATTTAAACTATTTAAATATAGGAATGTATGAATCAATTTCTCAGTTTTATCTTAATTTTGCAAGTACTCAATTAAATGCTTATCAATATTTTCAGAGAAAAGCCCTCAAATTAAGATAATTCAAATATAACAAATTGTAGCAGGCATTTAAAATATTTAACAATATTATCACTATTATTATGACTAGACAGTACAAAAATGTATATATTCTCATGAAACTGAGAAATTGATTCATTCACTGACAGCTCTTAAAATGACACAGCATTTACATCAATTAGCAAAATATTATTTGCTAAATTATTAAAACTGCGATTTACCAAACAACAGGACAAAATTTGTATTAGTAAACCACCAGCAGTGCTTTGCGTTGAAAGACAAGAAAGACAAATCCATGTTAATAGTGCAAGCGTGTGATTAGCGGAGGATGTTATATTTGAGCATTTGCATGAGTGAGACTGAAACAGAGTCTGTGTTAGAGTCAGGCTGAAGGACAGGTGCAGCAGTACCTCCCCCTCCTATCCTCTGATGAACACAGATCCGACCGCTCGCTGCACATCCAACACAGCACACCTTAGAACTGAACCTTTAGTCTCTAGAGAGTGTGTGGAACACAGTTTAACAACTGATTCAGCTTAAACCAGACCCTTCATTTCTGCAAGCAGATGACTATTTAGATTTGTCTTCAGCAAAATGAGAAGTGACTGTCAAATATGCTATTTTAAAACATCCACTTAGTCTTGCCAGGTTTGGGATATTCAAATATTCTGTGGCTACACTTGTTTTTTCATGGAGGTTGAGGGAGGAGGTGAAGAAAGACAAGCAGAGCAGTACATACGCAGGCGACAGAGGCAGTATATAACCGTGGGAGGACAACCTGCCGCCCCTTTTGAGGCGCTCCGAGCGGAAGTTCTCATAGTGAAGGTCCTGAGTAACTTCCTGCAGGTCCTGCATGTGGGTGCTGGACAGATGACAATAACCATCAACAGACAATAATGACAGAGACCGAGGAAATAGTACGTTATCTTAGAATGAAAACGAGGCTGAGAGGGACAGAAGTACAGTCCACTTTATATATTTGACTGTTTGAAGGTACAACTCATATTTTTTTGTAGATTAAACAATCAACTCAAATTTTCTTCACAGCCTTATTTTTTAAGTGTAAATTAGAATCAAGAGTTTTAGAACACTGGACTTTTAAATGACTTACATTAGCATGGTGCGAAGTTTAAGGAAGTCATTGTGTTCTGGGTTTTCTACCTCCACCACTCCCCATGGGTACAAACGCCCTCTCACTTTCTTCCCCTTCGCCTCAATCTGCTGGTTAGATCCCACCACGGCGAACGGTATGCTGGCCTACAACAGAAAAGATGAAGAGGAACTTAAAGTAAGTGGCCTAGCTTGGATGCTTGGTACCATCTCCTAAAGAGCAGGAAACAGTAAGCATCAAATGATCACAAAAAATTCACCCTCATGTTGGTCCAAATCTGTCTGATTTGTGTTTCCCAATTCAGTTTCAATTACAATTCCCAAAACCAGTCAGAATAATTCTCACTAAATGCTTGAAAACACTGAACTTATTTGATCAAAATGAAGTAAAAACCGCAATATTGTGAGATATCATGACAATTTAAAAAAACAGTTTTTTATATATTTGTAAATGTACTTTATTCATGTGATGGCAAAGCTGTTCAAAATAATTCTTTGATTCATAACATCAAAATGTTTTAATGTCACTTTTGATCCCTTTTAATGCTTCCCTGCTTAGTAATTTCAGTATTATGAAAAAATCTTACTGCCCCTTAACCTTTGAAGAGCAATGTATGTTCATGGTGCTTTTGTGTTTTTTTGAGAAGCGTTTAAAACACATGGCTTTAGAGTAGTGGTCGACCGATGTGTTTTTTGAAAGACGATATCTTGGAAAGCAGGGGGCCGATAGCCGATATAAAACTGGTATAATTTTTTTATTATTATTATTAATATTTAAGAAATTTTAAATCATTTGAAAAAAGATTAAAAAATAAATATTTAAATTAAACATACTAAAACTTTAGATGACAAATTATTTTTCATAAATAAATATTTTATAAAAATATAATTAAAAAGGAAGTAAACACTGTAACCAAAAGGGCACTCAGTATTCTGGGAAGTTTGTGAGCACTGGGAATCATATTTTTCAAATAAAGCCAGGATAACACTCATTTTACATACAGCACACAGTGAATATGATAGGAATATGACAGTGGACAAATGCATAAAGCGCAGCATAAATTTGAAATCATGAGTTTAAAGTTTAAAGCATTCAATTCACCCGAACTGACCATCATGCAGAGAACACGTGATCATGCTGGATAAAAATCACACTTCACAAGATCTCACCGCTAGATTCGACTTAGTTTGCAATGTTTGTGAAAAGAAATGTTCATTAGTCATTCAAAGATTTGTTTAAATGATATAAATGCATATTTGCTTAATGCTGACGGCAAACGAGAAAGTATTATGTTTGCCTTTTTATTATTAAGAATATAAAAGCAATCATTATAAAACATTTTGTATACATTAATTTCTTTAACCGTTCTATTGGATTATTAGACAGACTCCTATCTGTATTAGACAGAACTGTTAATGAGACGGCGAATAAGAGGGAGAATATGAGAACTGTGTGCTCAGGCGCTGCGTTCTCAGCGCTGTCAAAATAAAAGTCCCACCTCAAACACATCGGCCAAGCAAAAAAACTCGACCAAAGTTCATTATTTAAAAATTGCCAAATATCGGCTGACATATATTGGCCTTGGCAATATATATCAGTTGATCACTACTTTAGAATAACATGAAGCTGTGTAAGTGGTGATATTTTTTACTTTGGCTGAATTGTCTCTTTTTTTGTTATACGAAGATAAAAAAAAAAAAAAAACACATACCTTGAGAATCCGGGTCTGCTCTTTGAAATCTTCATCCTCATCAGACTCGGCATCAGGGAGATGATAGATCTTGATGCCATGCTCATCGATTTCATCCAGAATCTAGAGGTCGTAGAGAAATTCATATAGCCAACAAACCAAACATATGATTGATCCAGCTTTAAAAAAAAATATATGAATGGCTTACTCTGCGCTTGAGTCTCTCTCTCTCCCTCAGCGTCAGCGTATCTGCTTTAGCAATAACAGGAACGACGTTCACTTTGTTGTGAATGGCCTTCATGAATTGGACATCTAGAGGCTTCAGCCTGCAAAATTGAAGCATAGGAAAATCAGCCACTTAAATCCAGAATAGAACTGTGTGAAGACAAACTCAGCGGAAGGTGTCAGAAAATGTCTCTCGGTTGAGTAAAAATAGAGCTCACCCGTGACCCAGAGGGGAAATGAAGTAGAAGCAGCAGTGCACACGGTTGTCCACAATGTGCCTGCGGTTGAGTCCACTCTCATCATGCAGGTAGCGCTCAAACTGGTCATCAATGTAGGAGATAATGGTGTTAAAACTGTACGAGAAAAGACAGAGCACAACATGAAGCACTTGAGGGATCTAGAAACAACTGAAACATTCAAGGAGTTTTAACTGCCCCATTCCCTGTTTAGATCAGACTGAAAAGATCAGGATCTCTCGTCACATCCTTCTGAAAGAATTATAGCAATGTTATAGCTCCTTATCAAAGTCAGTCTACCTATGCTCTCAGACAACTTATATGTTAATGTTTATACATGCATCTTTTGCAAAATAACTACTATATGCCTGTATCTAAATGATTTTTACAAATTGGAAAAATTAATGCAAAAAAATGTTCTGAAACCAAGGACGCTGAAAAAGTGGATGAGCACTGTTGCACTGTTTAACAGAAGAGTAAAGGTAGCAAAATATGGAAAATAAACTAAGCCTTCCAAAAAAAAAAAGGCTGAAATGATTTTAACACACATGCTAGTGATATATTCTGTCGACTCTGGTACAAAACTGGGGCATTAAAATGTCAGGTTTCACTTGTATAAAACTTGTGTGACAGAAAACATTTCCTTTTTCAGACATGAGCGCTTCGATATCCTCTTCTCTGCTGTTTTAGTGCTCATATGGGTCAGGGAGCAGTCAGGAAGAGGTCACACATGTTTCCTGTCTCACCACTTCCACTAGCAGAACAGCATTCCCAGAACTCAAAAAAAGAAACTCGCTTCCTTCATTCCTCCAATGCTCTCTTTATTCTTCATGTCTCAAGTTACACCATTAAGTGTCTCTCTTCATAAAAAAAGCCAACCAAAGCTCTCTTAAAGAGACAGCAAGCAAATAAACTCATTTATTCACTCTCATGCCATCACAGAGATGCATATAATTTTATTCAAATTAACACAAATTAAGATTTCTATTAAATAAAAATCCATCTCCATGAATACATTGTTGCTCAACATTTTTTCTAATCCGATACTTTTATTCAGCAAGGATGCATTAAATTAATCAAAAGTGAAAGTAAAAGACATTATAATGTCACAAAGGTTCTCTATTTCATATAAATGCCGCTCTTTTGTATTTTCGGTAACACTTTAATATAGGGAAAATTTCTCAATATTAACTAGTTGCTTATTAGTTGCTATTAATCACAGCAGCAAATTAGTAGTTCATTATTGTTTTTGGAGCCCTCAATCAGCATAATGATTTCTACAGGATCATGTGACACTGAAGACTGCAGTCATGATGCTGTAAATTCTGTTTTCCATAACAGGAATATGAATATATATATATATATTCTAAATATTTCACAGTAGAAAACAACTATTATAAATTGTAATAACATTTCACAATATTACTGTTTTTGCTATATTTGATCAAATAAATACAACCTCGGAAGAGCCGTAACAAAAATGTCTTCCCAACCTAAAGCTAGTGGGAATGTACATATAAATGCAAATGAATATACGCTAACATGTTTAAAGTCTAAAAAGCACATTATGACTGTAATTAGTACAAACCAATGGATGAATTAATGTCTTCTGCAGCAAAACAATGTGTGACTAGAAGTGTGCGGAATATTGTTGACATTTATGATGACCATCACAGTAATCCTCACCAGTCCTGGCTGTTGATGGCATCACCGTATCCAGGCGTGTCGACCACAGTGAGCCGCAGCTTCACTCCACGCTCCTCGATCTCCACCGTCGAGGCCTCGATCTGCACCGTGCGCTCAATCTTCTCTGTAAGACAAGAGCACATATCAAAGCCACATCAAACAAGACTCAGACCCAGCCTTCTGTGCAAAACTGCCTCGTAAACATCAAGCCACATGTGTTGAGATATCTGAACATCTGATGTAACTTTCTCAGTGTTCAAACTCTCACCTGCAGCACCAGGAATGACCCTCTCTGGGTAGAGATCGGTGAGGAACAAACTGTTGATCAGCGTGGACTTCCCCAAACCAGACTCACCTGAAAACAGCAGAAGTGCTCATGAGGAAACACTGAATCATTATATCAGCTACAAAAACACTGATTGCATTTCCCTTCGCAAAGAATAAACCGCATAATGTCAAAGCAAACATCATATACTTCATCGTTTCGTGCAGTCATCTGTTCCTCTAGTCAGTGTTTTGTTTCTGTGTCTCAGTCGAGCTGCCTTCTATCATTTGCTGAAGCTGTGCAGCAGTGAAAGGGCCAGCGATCAGAGGTTCTGCATTCCTCTGTGATTTATTTTAAGATGATGGGATGACTGTAATATGGGCTCACCCTCCCCCACAGCAGAGCTCATTTGTGTGTCAACAGCTGTACACACACACACACACACACACACACACACACACACACACACACACACACACACACACAGTGCTGAGGGGGGAGTCCCACCCATCTTAAAAAAAACTAGGATTCATCGTCACTGCACTTTTCTTCCCACAGTCATTTTCACGACACAATAACTATTTAAACATGAAGTACTATGTTTTCGACTACTAAAATGTATTTTCCCTCCAAATATGGAAGCTGATGTTTCTAGGATGCAACATTTTTCCTTAATGTTCACGAAGAGTTGTGCACACACAAAATAAAAGAGAAAAAAAAGACAGACCTGAACACAGGAAGGGAAGGGAAGTCGTGACCTAATGGTTAGAGAGTCGGACTCCCAATCGAAAGGTTGTGAGTTCGAGTCCCGGGCCGGCAGGAATTGTGGGTGGGGGGAGTGAATGTACAATTCTCTCTCCACCTTCAATACCACGACTTAGGTGCCCTTGAGCAATGCATCGAAAATTCTGAGTATAATTCTGAAATTATAATCGCATAGTAGTGTTGTCACGGTACCAAAATTTCAGTATTCGGTACCGATACCAGTGAAAATCCACGGTTCTCGGTACCAATTTCGGTACCAAAGCAAAACACAAAAATATGATAATTAAAAAAAAAAACTTTTTATCACTAAAAATAAAACCAAAATGCCATTCTTTATACTTATTTACAATTGTGTTTAAAGTTCTTCTACAAGTAATATAATTATGAAAACCAGTAAACAAGTTTCACCCAAATTTAATTTGTCTTTTAATTTATGAAATTTAAACATTTTATTTTTTGGTAAATAAAGGGGATTTGCTATTAAAATTAAAACATAGAAGAAATATTGTGTGATTAATTTTTAATTAACAATAGTAGCAGTATCACATACATTTTACAAAATAATAGTAATATTTCTAGCACAATGCCTTTATGTAAAAATGAATTTGTAATGAATGCATATTTGTCATTTATCTGAACTTAAGACTGGCGGTGATGCTTAAGATATTTTTGTTCATTGAGGGTTTCCATAACAAAAAAAATTGTTATAGATCATAACAATTATTATTATAAGATAATACTACTACTAATTCTACTACCATACTAACAATAAACAATGCACTATGGATTGATGAGCTGCTGGGTTCATTAATATTAATCACGTTGTCTGCGTTCGGTCGAACTGATTTGCTGAAATCAAAACAGGGAGGGTAAAAGATGAGCGCCAGCCAATGAAATTGCCATTTGCGCATTAGCCCCGCCCACTACCGGAGAAACCGGCATAACTTCTGCTTGTTCGAAAATATGAATAAATGAACTACATTATTTTGACAGAAGACAACAAAGAATATAGTTTACATGTAGCATGTCGATTCAGCGTGGTAAGAATCTCTCTCTTTGCATGTGTGAGAAACAGAGCTATCAGCAAAGCGACGGCGAGTCGTGCTCCTTCACAGAGTTTACAGTTCGGCAAATACCATAGACAGTAAAAGAGGCAAATACAGGTGTACTGTGCGTCCATTGAGATGAATTGAAAAGTACAGATCGCTTGATGGAGAGAGAACTCTGAAGCGCTCAGTCAGTGTTCAGCGAGTGAAAATATATCTGCGCCAATCTTATAATAGCCTCGAACACACACACACTGGCGAGTAAAATCTAAGAATTTATTAGCCAATGGCTAACAATAGACATAATTTACTCGCCCTGAGTAAAATTTATTCACTGTTTTGACGGTTTTCCGTGAATACCTTTAAATTGACACTGGTTTTACTCAAATGAAACGGTAAAATGCTTGTGAAGTGACTCAGAACAGTTCTGGTGATGTTGTATGTCCTCATTATTGCAAGCTCATGCGCTTCACGCGCAGATTTCAACCAACTTTTACGGCTTAACATTTACAGATACTGGTCCATATGGAGATTTGATTTGATTAATTTATGCTAACTTTGACAAATTCCGTGACTGTCCATATTAAAATCTAAGTTTCATTTTCATGACTGGATTTTGAGATTCCGTCCGCGTTTTCTGCTTCGCGGAAATCATAGCGCTGTATGCATCCAGAACCGGGTTTGAACGGGTCCTCGGTACCACCGGTACTTAAAGAAACCTGGTACCGTGACATTTTCATTTTTTTAGTACCGACTTGGTACCGAAGTACCGGGTCTTTTGACAACACTATCGCATAGACTGTTTTTTATCTATATGCACAGGAGAACTTAATTCAAAACATGTGAACTGTTCTTAACCTGATTCTAATGTTCAAGCTGCGATGAAACAATAGTAGCGAAATATATTTTCTTCTGTATAGTGACATACACCTTAGAGTAACAGATTATTAAAAATATGTATGTCATGTATGAACTTGGGTTCTATGGATCGGTTATTAAATACATTTTGAGATGTGGGTGATGAACACAAAGATGGAGGGAGATGAATGTGAGCTGGATTATTCACAGTATTTAGAAAACAGGGTGAATTTTCATTTAATGTTGATTTTAATGAGATTAGACAGCTGTACTTTTTATGCAAAAGAAACCAGCAGCTTGAACTATGACACCCTTTTTTTAAATCTACGTTAAAATATACTCAAAAAATGAAATAACAGTATTGAAGTATGTAACATTTGCATATTTGTGATTTTATTTGTTCCTATGTTTCCTCTAAATATAGAATAGATTTCAGCACAAAAGTTTTTGTTGAATCGTGATTTTTTTGTGAAAATTTTCATACACAAATTTCATGCACAATTTTGTACATGCACATGGTTAGTGAATGAGACCCATTGTGTTAAGGCTGACATAATGGGAATATTTGAAAGAGGAATGGCAATTCCAATTATACAAACAACAATTGAGTTGTTCAAGAGTGTGATTAGTGTTTATTGGCAATATTTCCATGTTTATAACAAGGCTCAATCCAAACATCACATCAGTGCTACTTACCCACCACCATGAGAGTGAACTCAAAGCCCTTTTTGACTGATTTCCGATGTACTTGATTTGGCAAATTCGCAAATCCCACATACCCAGGAGTCTCTGGGTTTGTAAGCTGTCCCTGCTGAATATAAGAGAGCAAAATATGCACAAGTTTTAATACGCTGTTCTCTGAAATACTCGATTCTCTCAAATGCAATTCAATTCAGATCTTAAATTTTTTTTGAACATCCCCAGTTTCCTTGCACATCAAACTCTACATAAAACTTAAACTGTGCACAACGTCCACCCGTCTGCTCTCATTTCCTTACCTTCAGTTTATCGGCTTGAGACATTTTGAGCTTGAACCAAACCTAAAAAAAAATATATAAATATTTTTTTAAAAAGGACTCATTTACAATTTAGACATTACTACTTTTACATTAAAGACCAACTGTAGGCATTTAAAAAATGGTCCATCAAACAGAGCTTACATGCACGAGAAAGCGGTCGATGAAAAGGTTTCACAGCTCTACAGGAACAGGAAGTCAGTTCCTGTCTGTGAGCATCAGTCTCACCACAAACCTGCACCAGCCATTTTACGTTAAGAGCACTAAAATCTAAGCTATGTTTACTCATTTTAATCCCGATAAAGTAGTTAATGAGATGCCCAGATTTTTGTTGAACGCAGTTCAGAGATTTTCTACCGGGGGCCTTAATAAGACTGAAATATAAGAGAAAACAAACATTACAATAATCTTTAAAGATCTTTTAATAAACCCCCCACGACAATAACCGTTCTTTCTCTCTCTCCCAGGGTTCCCACTTGAAAGGTGAGGTATAGCCCAATAATAAAATCATGATTTATAGACCTGAAAAAAATTACGTAAATTAATAAAATCTTGTAACTTCATGTACATTTTTCATGTACACTTCATGTACAAGTTATGACAGTGTATCAAGTAGAAATACAGCAAAATGTAGCTTGCACACACACTCACTGAAGTGAGTAGATTGAGACACATTTTGAGACCCAAACATGGCAAAATGCCACCGAAGTCCTAAAGCTAAGATAACTCAGGGACAGACTAAAATGGTATAAATCAATATTAATCAAATGAGCAGAGACTGAATTAACAAGATGAAAGAAAGAATTGATAAGATAGGAGTGAAAACTTACATTTAGTCATTAACTAATTATTAATAGGCATTATTATTACTAGTCATTATTCTCATCACGTACATAGAATACATGTTTTACAATTCGCAGTAAAAACTGTATAAGAGTATTAAACAATAAAATGGTTAGTGCTGATATTATGAGTTTGAGTTTTATTCGAACAGAACAACGATTTTAATAGTTTTGTTTAAAGGAAACAGCTCCTCGTTCCCCCAGTAATTAAACAGAAACCGACTTTGACAAGGCAGAAACACATATTATTTTTAGGCTTATCGCGTGAAAAGTGAGACTCGGTAATGTAAATGCTATTAACTGATGTCGGGTCTTGAGGTTTGATTCTCTCTCGCAGCGCACTGTGACACGCCTCTGTTAACGGAGCTCATTCAAAGGACACGAACGACGCTAATCTTCAGACGAGCAGAAGTCGCGCATTAGATAAAACCTGACCTGTGCTGTGATCTGAAGCACAGACATTAATTGGATTAATGGTTTCGATCTACCTTTCAGTCGCAGAAAATCTTGAGTTCGGTACCGCAGGAGGTCGAGGAGACCAACAGCCCAAATTCCTGAGATGCCGGAAAACTCTCACTAAACGCCGAAAGCAGAGAGCACAAGTGTGAAGTAAGAAACGTGAAATAAGCTTGTTTCAAAATAAAAGTCCCGTCGCAGCTCCGTAATCTGTTTTATTACTGCCTTATGCACTAAACATACTTATTAAAACATAAAACCTACATTTAAAACAGGGTTATTCCAATTCTTGGGTATCTCTTGATTCCTTTCCTTTTCAGATTTAATTACATAGAGATAAACACAGAAATATAATGCGTGTAGTATTTTGTTTAATATTATAGGATTTCAAAAATAAAATTTATTCTAAGTGTTTAACAAGTTTTAAAAACACTACGGCCACACTACATTTAATTCAGTAGGCTATCGGATTTCAAAAACAATTTTAGCGATTTTAGATTAAACGTGTGGTCGTCATGGCAGAACTCAAAAACAGCATATACAAAATAATAGCATATAATAACATTTAAAACATAAAACAAACAAATCAAATATTTTGAGCATCCAATGTATCGTCAGTGGTTTAAATTACAGCCACAGGCCCTATATTCAGAATCTCACAGATATAAATAACATTTATGATTGGCAGTGACCTCTTGTGGTTATAAACAGTAGACAGTTGGTCATTATGAATTTTACAGAAAAACAAAGGTACAGGATGTTACTGAACGTAATAAACGTCATAAAGGATAAACGTCACAGGATGTTACTGAAAATACGTGAAAAATACTTGTATTTAAAAACATATATTCTAATTTATCATAATGAATGGTGATTACTTTTTTCCTTTTTAAGAGTAAATATACGTTTTCTCAAACAGTTGTCTTATACAGACATTACAATATGACACATGCTAAAGATTATCAGACTTAATTCTTTCTCACTCACGCACACACAAACAATACCTTGTGAAACAGAAAACCTCATCTAAAAACTCAAAATATTTTTCTTTTCATAACTAAGGTCAAGCATACCAAAGCAAGTAACATGCCATGATAAACAGCAACAAAGATTATTTTAGATGTATGGAAAATAAATAAGACCTTCTGGATTACATATTTAATTGCAATGACATATGACACTGATATGTGACACCAAAAAAACAAAAAACACTGCATTCTGTTCATCCCCCATCAACTCACACTGAGTAAGTATTGCAATGCTTACAGGGCACCTTTCACGTAAAAGCTCAGTTTAATTTGCTCTGGCACATTTGAAGTCTTTAGACTGCATTTAGTGCTTTTCGCAGAAATGCCTTATTGCAAATGTCTCTAACTGACTGCTGACTGCTGTGATTTGGGGCTTGCAGATAGGCAGGCAACAATGTCCCCCGGCTTTATCTCCAGTATTAATTTCACAGGGACGAGAGAGTGGCTGAGATAGATCATGACACCTCTAAGGATTTGAGCTGTCTCCGTCAGTCCTCCAACACCAATATTTCCATGAAAGGCTATTAAAGCAAAGCTTGACTTCTCTCAAATATGATTAAAATAAGCACAAGATTTATCCCCCAGAGCACAGGAAATCTGGAGGATTGCTCTTGAAGAGGTTTTCAAAATGCACCGCTTGAAGATGTCACTAGTGCTTTACTATACTGAAGAAAGTCCAAAAGTAATCAGAGTCAGAGTTTTATTTCATGATTAAATGCCTGTATTTACAGATTCATGCAAAAACACTGTAGAAATTGCTTGAAATAATTTTGAGTGGTCAAAGGATTTTTGGGGCGTCAAACTGTGTATATGTTTGTATGTGCATGTATTTATGTATAGGTAGCTATATGTGTGTGCATTTATATAGTTTTTGAATGATACAAATGTTTATGTGCATAAATGCATGCTTTGCCTTTACATACACTTTTCCTCACATTTCAGTACAATTTATTACAGTGTTTGTTACTTTCCCTTTTAATCTATTAAATACCTTTTATTGATTATCATTTTCATTATTATTATTATAGATATTGCAATGGTGCAGATATTTGTCAATCCTCCTGGGTAGTGGGAATTTAATAAAAAAAAAAATAATTCTTTCCAACTTCATTTAGTTAAATGCGGAGAAAAAATATATATATAAAAAAGAAGAAGAAAGTTCCTTTAATGATTCTATCTCCTGGACACTCTCCTTTTATGTCTTTTTTCTCAAGCACTGCATTTTCCATCTTCCTTATTAATTTGAAAAGATACTTCTGACATGATATATAAAGGAAATTATATTTTGGGTCCTGGGTTACAATATCACTTTTGCTTAGAGGAAGAACAGATTATTCTGGTCAATTTATGCTGTTAGCGACTTTAATCTAGCTAATCACTCTCCACAGGGGGCATATTGTCATATGCATTAAATTTCTCTTTCTCTCTTTCTGAGAATGTAGAATGCATCCATAGATGCAGACACAGCTATATAAACTATATATTGATAAAATTGCAATTAACATTTTTTACCTGCCGCAATGACCAAATATTTAACATATAAACATATAAAGTAAACATATTATACTTATAATTACTTATTTTAAACCTAAATGAATTAAAATGTTATAAACATTTGTAATTTTAAAGAAAAGTGCCTTATATTTATTGGTGAATGCTAAACTCTTTTCACACTACTTGTCATTTGAGGTGATAAAAGCAGGTATCTAAAAGCAGGGTCTGGATTTGATAGCTCTTTCAATGGTTATTTTATCTACCTGTAAATGGCAAATGAAAAGCAATCAGCTTCCCAGCATGATCAGTGCCACCCTATGTCAAAAATCCCTCAGTCCAGGGAATACAATCTCATGATGGACACAGCAATTCACCAGCTGTCCTGTGGTCAGTTCATGCCCCTCTCATTTATCTGAACAATTCACACAAGCAGTGGGCTCAAGGCATACATTAGGAAGGAATCTTTCCTTTGACATGGAAGGATTATTCATGGCTAACGTGTTTATCTGTGGCAAGAAAATCCAGGCGTCTGCAGATGTTCCTTTTTGGACATAATGGAAAATCATTTCTTTAAACTTCAGTCATTCTCATGCACTTTGCATTTTTACAAAGACACAACAGTTGGAAGCATGGGCGTAGGTTTGGTGTCAGCTTTGGTGGGGACCCCCCCCCCCCCAGGAATAGGAATTCTTTTGTTGTAAGATACCAGTGATTTAATGGTGATTTCCTTTTTTATTTTAGACTGTTGGCAATACAGAATATCACAATACAGAAGTGAATCTACTTCATCTCATTATATTGTATCCTGACCCTGCTATACCATCCTGTATACTGTCCCTAAAGAGCTAGTATAAGTGTATAATCTCAAAAATGCACTCTCAAAAAATCTAAACCTGAGATTGTGTAATGCTGAACAACCAAACGTTTTATTAACATAAATTATTATGTACATTAGTATTTACACTAACAAAAGATACTCTGTCACAAGGAAACAAATCTAAATAAATAAATATAATAACCTTTTTCTATTATAAACACTATTTACACTCCAGTACACTCACGTTTATGTTGACTGCAAGATTCTAAGTTAAGGTCAAGGCTAATTGACATTCAGTTACTTGCTAACGTAGCATTCTATCATCCTGGGTAACACATACTATCACCAGTTAATATTATTTTCCACAGTAGAATCTGCATTTGAACGCCTGGTCAGTCACTACTGCTAGTTTATTTGTGTGGCTAGCTAGTTATTTTGCCTACTTACAAAAACCGGAATATTAAAATGTTGTTACTCTGGCCTTTGTATGTGGCAGAGAGACAGCACTGGTAACTTACCGTCGGCGTCGTCAACATGGGTGCGCACGCACGCGCACGCACACACACACACACACACCACCCGCTCGCTACTAGTGCAAGCACAAAAGTAGTCCCGGCCCGCGCGTGTAGCCTGTCAGATACCCCGCTGCCAATCAATTACAGCGTTTCTTGTACTATCGTCGTCCTGGCCGTTAGAATCGACCCAAATAACAGTGCAAAGATCCAAATAGCAGTTCAAAGGAGCTTGGTAAATATTGGTGGGGACAAATTAGTCATCTCAAAATATTGATAGGGACTAGTACCTAGCGTCCCCCCTATACCTACGCCCATGGTTGGAAGGGTCAATTATCTTAGTATTATTTTGTTTCTTTTCTGCATGGGAAATAATCCAGTTCTTCAATCATACATCGGTTTATGATTAAAACAAAAACCAGCTATTAATAGAGGAAAATGTTGTTTTTGAGAATTTAACACATATTCTATATATTTCTAAATTGCTATGCCATACTTGCATTTGTAACACTTGTGCAGATATAAGGGGAAAAAAAGTTTAAAATGTTTTAGTTTGTAGCAAAACGTTGTGTGATAACCGTATAGCCTAAACATAATTGTCAAAGCAACCAGGACATAATACTTTTTTAATGTTTAAAAAAAAAAAAAAAGTCTCTTGCTCACAAGAGGCTACATTGATTTGATGAGAAAATCATTAAAAATAGTAATATAGTGAATTTAAAATAACTTTTCCCTTTGAAAATATTTTAAATTGTAGGCCTAATATATATTCTTTTCATTAAAGGAAGAAATTTCAGCATCAGCATCTTCAGTGTCAAATGATCCTTCACCCTAATATGCTCATTTGCTGCTCAAGAAACATTATTAATATTGTTAATTATTATTTCATTATTAATTATTATTAACATTTTGATATGTATGCATGTATGCATCCAGGGTTGTTATGCCTATGATAGCTTTTGTTGTAAATAATCACTTAGTTTACTTAGTGTCTCGCACTGTAAGTTCAAGTGTGTGTGTGTGTGTGTGTTTGAGAGAGCGGCTTACCTAAACTTTTATAGGCAGCTTTACAGTCATTTTTATTTCATTGAGTCTCTCTTTTTGAAGAAATCACTCTTTCTGGTGTCATTGTAAATGTATTATGTCGCTCACGCGCTGATTGGGCACGAGAGGTGATGATGTGTCAGAGCGCGCACCTCGCGGCAAAGCTTTCTTTGAAACTCTTAAGAGATTTGAAAAAAACATCCCACAGACCAAGCAGTCCTTCTCATACACTTCAGTTTCAGTGGCAAAAAACCCCTGCCTTTTAACCACCGTTGCACATCTCACCTCACTTCACCAGAGGAAGAACCCTCTCTTTCCACAGATGATTTCAATGGACTTTCAGGTGTTATATTAACTTTTTTTAAATTATTATTCTGTGACGCAAAGTAGCAAATGAACTCGAGAAACATGATGAAGCAGCCCATGGAGCACATCAAGAGACCAATGAACGCGTTCATGGTGTGGTCGCGAGGTCAGAGGAGACAGATAGCACTGGAGAACCCAAAGATGCACAACTCTGAGATCAGCAAGAGACTCGGCGCCGAGTGGAAGCTGCTCTCTGAGGCCGAAAAAAGACCGTACATCGACGAGGCCAAAAGACTGCGCGCCCAGCACATGAGAGAGCACCCAGACTACAAATATCGACCGAGACGCAAAACTAAAGGACTGCTGAGGAGAGACACGCTGTTGACTTTACCGCGTCACGGCGAGCGAGAACTTCAAGTCATCTCAAATTTGGACAAACCTCGACCCCTTTATTCAGCTGCGTCCATGCAACAACCTTTCATGGAGCCGAGCCGGGCAACTGTTAGCACTGGTTTTCAACATGAAAAACTTGCTTTAACCCCGGGCTCTTTGTCTTTCTCTTCAGCTTTTGGCTGTCAGAGTGGACACCGGTCCTTCGGGAGTCTGGGATGCTCGGGTCAGTACGCGCACACTCACCTGTCACCTGCAAACCCCGGATACCTGCTGCCCTGTAACTGTTCGCCCTGGTCTTCTTCCAGTCTCACACCTCCACTTGCCTATATAGTGTTTCCAGGTATGAGCCAGACTGCGGTCAGCTCTACAGCGCTGTGACTCAGTCCTTAAAATGCCATTAGTAAAGTTGTTTTTGTTTTCTCTCTCGAAGAGAGAAACCGATTGGTCTTTTCTTAGTTCAAGTTCAAGTGCAGCTTGTATAAATGTTGATTAAAATACGTTTAACTATTATTATTATTAACAATTGTATTTATTTGTTTGTTTGTATAGCCTACGGGATATTTGATTTCACATTGTTATAAAGTCAATTTGCTAAACTATTATTGTAATAATGATAAATGTTACTGCCCAGAGCCAAAGATGACTTTTAACACAATCAAATGCAATGCACAGAGTTATGATTTGAATAGTCTTTGTATATTGACATTTTATCTTTACTTGGAAATGTGAAGGCTGTATCATTGGAGCGAATAACTCGTTCGAAGACATTTCTACATGCTAAACAGCCAAAAACAGCAACAGCAACAACACACACACACACACACTCATTATTATGTTAGTAATTTAATATGACCTGCTGATTTGTCCAGTATCTGTAGGTATTTTTAGCAGTAACTACAGCATGCGCATTTCAAATAAAACTTTATTTAATATTTTTTTATAATTACAGTATAGGCTACACGATATTTTAATATTATAACAACATAACCGAAATTTTTACTTACATTTAATTCGCAAGATTTGACCTTTGATAATTGCTATTTATTGACATTAGTCTTATGATTCATCCACAGGGTGTTATATGAAACATCCTTTGACCGCGTTTATAAGCTGTGACTGAAATGCTTAAGGGAACAAAACATTGTCATTAATTTTTCAATTGTAATCAAATTTTCAATTGTCTGGTAAATGCTTGTCGGTTCTGTTTTCCATAATAAAGGCATATGTTAGTTCGCATTCCCTGGTTTTAACAAGTGCACTTTTGTGCTTCTGCCATTGTTTTCTTTCCCATATCCTGAACTCTTTTGCATGTTATTTAATCTTTTTGTCGTTTATCTGTCCTCTGCCCTGCTTAATGTATGAATGATGTATGTTGTTCTAATTACAAATATGGGTTGCAAATCAGGGTTGAATATTTAGCCCAGTGAATAAAGCTCTATGGCTTTTTTTGGGGATCAACCTTTTATTGGTTTTCTACAATTCCATTTTTTTTCTCCAATTCAATTTAACTGTATTGATAATCTATGAATACGTGTCATTGTAATATGTGAATTAATAGAAGCACAAGTGATGGGGGAGGGAATCATATATCTATCTATGCCAATTCTATAGCTCATAGATAATTTTATATACAGTTCATCTAACATTTGTAATTTCTTGCTAAAGCACCACACACACAAACACCCCCCCCCCCCCCCCCCACACACACACACACACAGGACAGAAACACAGGACAGTTTCTACAGAAACTGCAGATTATATCTGGAACATATCCAAATGATTAACTACAATAAACAAGCTACAACTGCATGATATCATGCACAATCATAAAGGTGTTAATTTTTTCCCCCATAATTTATTGGATGATGTACAGCACTATACATCTTATCACATGCATCTTAATGTTATTAAATGCTATAACATCTTTGAAATCCTTGCTCATTCCACAACGGCTCACGTTTTCTAGGCTGTCCTCACAAATGTCATTAATTACTCATGGTTATTAAGACTCTTTCATAATCTGCTGATTCTTCATGCATCAGTAATTGTCAAGTATTAAGCAGAGGAACAATCAGAGGTGAAGAAAAGGCTAAGAAAAGACTTTGTCTCGAGTTAAATGTTTACTCACCAAGTCAAAATGATCCTATAATTAGGTGTGCATTGTAAGGCCTGTCTGAACTGTTCTTAGATATTACACATCAAGTGACTTCAGGAATAATTTGCGTTAGTGTTCAGAGAGATGGCGCTTACGATGACTCCTTTTATATTTTTGTTGAAAGTAGGTGGAACTATGACAACTCAATGCTCATTCAGCATCACTTTATGAGTGTGCATGTGAGCCTTCACACTATAAAAAGCAGTTTAACCCTGTCCAGCTTCAGTCAACCTCAACACTTGTCAACACCAACTTCACCAGATCCTAGACAAGAAACGAAGACAGAGGCAGAATGAGTGCAACAGCGCTGCAGACCACAGGTTTTGTATCAGGTGCCATCGGTACGGTTGGAGTTCTTGCTGCCACGGTTATGGATGTCTGGTGCACCGAAGATCAGCAAGAGCACACGGCAACCTACAGCCACCATTATAAGGGCCTGTGGAAGGACTGTGAAGTGTCCCAGACTGGACTCCCTGAGTGCCAACCTCTCAACAGCTACCTGAGCTACTCAAGTAGGTTAACATTATGTGATTTTCTGTGTACAAACCCAATAATGACATCCTATTCATCAATTCTATTTCTGAAATTAAATTTGTAAATTGTGCTGGAAATGATAATTTTTCACTAAACATTTCTAGTCCAAAAATACTGGTAAATAAAAAGTTTTTCCATGTCTCTGAAGAGGTGCTATCATCTGGTCCATTCTTAAAGGGACAGTTCACCTTAACATGAAAATTCAGTCATCATTTACTCACCCTCATTGTATGGAACACAAAAGATATTTAAAAATGTTAGTAACCAAACAGTTTTGATTCCCAGTGACTTCCATTATATTTTTTAACCACATAATCAAAATTTCAAATTATCTTTTTTTGTATTCCACAGAAACTGACAGATTTTTCATTTTTGGGGGAACTATCACTTTAATTATCAGTTTAAGATGAAATTAAACAAAAAGCATTGATTCAAAAGCATTGATATTCTATATGTAATGTTCTGCTTTCTTTTCTTTTCCCTGTATTTTTCAGGAATTCTTCAGGCTATAAGAGCTCTGATGATAGTAGCGATTTTAGTAGGTGTGATTGCAGTGTTCATTGGATTCTTCTGCCTTAAGTGCCTCAATATGAGAAGCATGGATCTATTCACCAAGGGCAAACTGGTGCTGAGTGCAGGGATTTTGTTTATCATTGCTGGTAAACAAAAGCTAATTATTACTCAGTATTTAAACTAAACCCCACTGATCTTTCAACTGGTTTCTATTATGTTTACAAACTGTTATTGTTACAATAATTCCCAATATAATACACATGGCCCACATCATCTTTGTTCTTTTCAGGCATTTTTGATATTTCTGGATCATCAGTGTATGCTGATCAAATAGTGCCTAGTTTCATGATGCAATTCCCAACCCAATACAATCAAAAGCAAGGACAGAAGGGAGGAGTACACTGTGGGAATGGCATGGGCACTGGCACGGGTATGGGCGGACTTGATTCATTTGCTTCAAGGTAAGATGAAAAAAAAAAAAAGACTTTTCCATCATATGATTCACAGGTGTCTGTTAAGTGCTGAATGCACAACTTCCTGTTATGTCTATCTTTGTTTTGAATGGTCAGGTACACATTTGGTCCTGCCCTCTATGTAGCCTGGGTAGGAGGAGCTTTGTTAATTTTGGGCGGGATTTTGAAATGCATCGCATTCAATACAATGCAAACGTAAGTTTCATTCCAACACAGAACTTCTATCTATCTATCTATTGAAATATACTTTCTGTGACACATATTACGTTGATGGGTCATAAGCTAACTAGAATGTTCTATTTTAGCAACACTGATACGAGAGAGAGCTATTTTTACACAGCCCAGCGCAGTGGGGCAAATGAAGACTGTCGCCTCCAGAGAATGAGAGGAGAACAACAACAAATTTAATCAAAGAAAAAAAAAATCTTGTCAGACCTATGTAATGCCTTGCACTGATGAACTGATGTAATCTTTTTGAATGCTGATGATATTTGCAGTTAAAATGTTATCAGTGATTTGTAATGACTTGATTGTATAAGGGTGAACTGGCCAGATAAGGTGTGTGACACAGGGAGTGTCACAGGTGCTTAAGATTCAATAGGTCATCATTGGAAATAATTTGCTGTTTAAAGTAATAATAAATTTTGCCACAACTGTAATAGACATGATGCAGCTTATTTGCTTGACTGAGCCCAAATCATTTTCTTCAATTAACAGAGGATGGAGAAGAGGGGGAAAAAAATAGTCAAACTAAATGCTGATTTTCTATAAGTTAGATATATTTTTTAAGGCACAAATAAACATCTTGAGGTGTATTCAGCTATGTAGATATCATAACATAGACTTGTATTTTTATATAAAGCTAATCAAAACTAACCCTAACCCTTAAAAAAAAAGGCAAGAGACAAAAACTTTTACCATTCATGACAATTTTGGAAGTACTAAAAATCTGTGTCTTACACATGTAATATTTACAGAGCAATTTCCAATATTTCTTAAATATTCAATCTTAAAATACAGTTCAGCCAACATATTTGCCAACATATAACTTTTCTTTTTGTCATTCACATTCAACGTTAAACCAAGAACATTCTTACACAACAGTGTTAAATGTGCCAGGGATCCTTTACAACAACTCTAAAAAAGGCCATCAAACATACCCAGAAAAACACTGGTCTCATTGCAGATGTCCTTTGTGTGATCCCTGTAATTATTAAACAATGTTAACACACAGTAAATCTGTAATATGATAAAGTTCATTATTTCTTAAAATACCTGCTAACAGGTGTGTTTTCCTTCAAAGCTGCATCTGTCCATGTGATAAAATCAAATCTTCTTTGGACTGAAGGTGTTTTGGCTTGACTCTGGTTTGAAAGGGACTTCATACTCATTTCTGAACACACCGGCTGTGAGATGATTAATAAAACCAGCTAATAGTGACAAACACAGATACTGAGATCTTTTCTAGTACATACAAAATACATGGTACCATATTTTTCTTGAACAATTTGGGGGAAATATTAAAATAAGTAATTATGTATACTTACAATTTGAGAGGTAGCAGCCATTGGTAGGATCCTGAAAAATAAATATATAAATGAATACATACATGAATAAAATGTTTTGATTTCATTTATTAATTTAATATTTAAGTAAACCGTTTGGGGATTTCAACCAATACCGCGACTGATTTTCCGTCATCACGACACATATATTCTCCTAGAATTCACACTTTGCATTCAGTTAACAGATCCATACAAATCATGCATGAAATAAAAGTTTATAAAGTCAAACGATAGCATTATGTGCATTACAGATGAACTTGAAGTCTTTATTCATTCGAGATGTTCAATAATAGATCATCTTTGGCTCGGTAATGCAAGTTCATAATCCGATTCGTAAACAGATGATTCTTTTGAGTCAACATTTTAAAATAATCATTTTGTTTAACAAAACCAGTGTGGAAACCAATGGTTCGCAAACTGGATAGATCTGAGGTGCAGGGCTCGCAAAATCGCTAGCCCGACGTTCAGGGGCTATTGTGTTTTTCAGTCGGGTTCCAAAACTATCCCTGCCCTGCACGACGGGCTATTATGAATAGTGATGTAAAATTCCTAATTTGATTCACGTTGTTTACTCGCTTGAAGGGGTGAAACGGATCGTAGTTGATCGTTTGCACTTGTTTCTAGTCTTGCCGATTCAAGTGTTTTAAACCATTCGCGCGCGTTCAGAGCTTGCGCGGACTCATTCAATGTACACGCTGAGTGCAGCGTTTCAGACAATGCACTTACACAGAATTGATTCCTCTTTTGCGTATCCTTGGTTCTGAATATACATATACATACAAAATGATCTCAAAATAATTGTCTCTGCAAATATTCTCAGTTATGACTTAAGTGAACATATACAGTGGAGAAAGAAATCTCCTGTGCATTATTATATTCCTGCATTCGGTCTTAAAGGGGCAGGAGCCTTTAAATACCCAGCTGTTCCATTAGGGGCACCTGATGTCAGAGAGTGACATTTGCATCTCATTCACAAAGCTAAAATCGGACCATTCAGTTTTTACTTCAGTTTTTACATATTTAGCATTTTTTTTGGATAGTTATTCAATTTTTTTTGTTTAAATTTCTTTTAGTTGTATGATTTTTTAAAATTTGATATAGGATTTGTTTTAAAATTTCAAGTTATTTTATTATTTTTATTATTTATTATTATTTACGTTTCACAAAGAAATATGCAGCATTTCGTCTTTTGTCTAATAATAAAATGACGCATTTTCAATTATAATTTGTCTTAAATCTCATTTTGTAAAAAATAAATAAATATATAAATAAGAAAATTGTATGGTGTAATCTGTATTGTGAATTTTATCGCATCATAAGTTTATTGAATCGTTACATTCCTTACATCATGCTGCTTGGACCACAGTAATGTTCAGTCGATGTCTTTTTTTATTTTATTTTGGGCTAGTTAAATTCTTTTTGGGCTACCAAAACCTGAAGAATGCCTGCCCAAAGAGCTACCAGGGATTTTGAAATTTTTCCACCCCAGGCGTGTTTTTCCCAAAAGCATCGTTAACAACAACATTGTTTGCGACTGTGGGAAACGAGCCCTGTCAATTTTGACTGAGCGATTCTTTTGCAACTCTTTTTCACTTAAAATTTGGGCCATTCGTTAAGTTAATCTATTGTATAACTTGGACAACTGTGCCAGTTGTTTTGGCTACTTTTATTATGTGTTTGGTGTGTCTGGATTTGTTTTGAAGCTTGGAATGCAGCACGAAACGGCACAAAATCCCATTCATTGTATTCAAATGGAATTTATATTGATTGGAAGATTTAAATGACGTAAGATTTTTTTGTTGTTCATAGAAATTCTGTGGAAAATTGATGTTCTAAAGTTAAAAAGCAAAGAAAACACAAATCTTATGGCTGGTAGAAGTCGGAAAGCATAAAAACAAAACATCAAGTTAATACATTCCATTGTGTTACAAAGCTTAAGTATTTCAAAGTATTCTAAAGTATTTAGATTAAGTTGCTAAACCTGAGTAATCTAACAAAATATGTTACTGATTACTTTTTAAAACTTGTATTTTGTAACCTGAAGTGAAATACATTTTAAAAGTAACCTTCCCAGCCCTGTATATATATATATATATATGTATGTATATATGTGTGTGTGTGTGTGTATGTGTGTATTTCTTTCTGAGGCATTTGGCCAAAAGGATAGCTCAACAGATATTACAAATGACATAGAAACAGTTTCTTATTACACCCCCAGGACACTAGGATAATTGCTCTTAAATTCCTATTAAACATGTTTTTAATGAGTCGGAAGTGGGTGACTTTCCGGGTGATTTGAAAAATGCCCCACAACATCAATGCAATTGTACTGAAACACATTTTAATGAAGAGGGGGTTACCTTTGTGGCAAGACAGGACTTGCAGTTCCTTGTATGGTTTGTGCTGTACATTGTGAGGCTGAAGCCAAACCTCCTAATACACAAAAAAAAACACAAACTTTTAGTATTTAAAGTTCAACTATTTGACCAAGATTAAACATCCAAAGATACATTACAAATTGCAAATAATTTATAAAATTATAAAATGAGCCTAACAAACCAGCATTTGAAGATTGATCATGGTCTGTCATTGGGTTGTATAGTTTGTAATCACAGCACACCTCACTAGCTTCAACTAGGTTACCATCATCAAAATCATCCCAATCATTTACTCCCAGGTCAAAGGTCACATCAAGAGAACCAGACCAGAGCTGATCAGAGTCAGCACTGTGCTCTGGGTTTGCAAGGGCAGTATAAACACTTGCTTGATTAGCACTTATTCTGTTCATCTTTCCATCATTGCATGGCTTGAGCTGACTGTGAATCAAAACCCCTAAAAAAAAAAATGATGTGTATCAGATTATTTCAGTTTTATGTAAGGAAAACTGCTTTACTATTATTGTTAATATGAACAATATATAGCAAGCATTAGATGCTCTATAAAACATACTTTGAGGTAAAGCCAAAGGTTGAGAATGTCTTAATGCTGGGTCTCCAATTTCAGAATAAATGTCTCCCAGCTTATCATTGTAACCTGTAGAAAGTTTGACATTTTATACGTCAGAATTTTAAGAGCTCTTAAAAAAACTAGATGGAGGAGAAAAAGGAAATATTTCTCATTTAAACTTGATGTACTAAAAAGAGTAACACTAAAATGACTAAAATAACAATCTAAAACCTCACAGACATTCAAAAATGTGATAAGCATTACAAAAACATACTACTAAAATGTATAAAGTAAAATGAAACGAGAAAATCTAAAAAAATAAAAATTATAATAATATCTCAATGATAAAAAGTGACCTGTGCTGGCAAAATGAGCTATATTCTCCATTTAAAAGACCTTCAAAATGATTCATGATTTGTTGGAATAGGATGAAAAATGACTGAGCGACACCCGTTTAAAGACGAGTCAGCAAAGTTAGTTTTGAGTTAAAGTTTTCTGAAGGTTCCAAAGTAAAATCACCTATCAACGTTGATTCTTTTCCTCCAGTTGTTTTCTTAATAATAATTACTATATTAGTAAGCACAATATAGCTATTTCTTATTTTATCTTTGTTATAATAAAAACAAATGAAAATAAAAACAGTCAAACAAACATAAGAAACAAATAATGCATTACCTTTTCAATTTACATTTAAACAAAAACATTCAAGAATTTTTTTTTACAAATCCCTTTAATGTATTCATTACAAATAAACTGATTATTAGATCAAGAGCAATGAATTTCTTATCTCTTTTCTTTTATTTTCAGATTAATTCAGATTATTGGGTGGTTGTTGTGCACGCTTAGTAAACAAACTACAGCTAGTCCAAAATGCAGCAGCAAGAGTTCTTACTAGAACCAGGAAGTATGACCATATTAGCCCGGTCCTGTCAACACTGCACTGGCTCCCTATCAAGCATCGCATAGATTTTAAAATATTGCTTATTACTTATAAAGCCCTGAATGGTTTAGCACCTCAGTATTTGAATGAGCTCCTTTTACATTATAATCCTCTACGTCCGCTACGTTCTCAAAACTCAGGCAATTTGTTAATACCTAGAATATCAAAATCAACTGCAGGCGGCAGATCCTTTTCCTATTTGGCGCCCAAACTCTGGAATAACCTACCTAACATTGTTCGGGAGGCAGACACACTCTTGCAGTTTAAATCTAGATTAAAGACCCATCTCTTTAACCTGGCATACACATAACTTACTAATATGCTTTTATTATCCAAATCCGTTAAAGGATTTTTAGGCTGCATTAATTAGGTAAACCGGAACCGGAAACACTTCCCATAACACCCTATGTACTTGCTACATCATTAGAAGAATGGCATCTATGCTAATATTTGTCTGTTTCTCTCTCGTTCCGAGGTCAACGTGGCCACCAGATCCAGTCTGTGTCCAGATCAGAGGGTCACTGCAGTCACCCGGATCCAGTACGTATCCAGACCAGATGCTGGATCAGCACCTAGAAAGGACCTCTACATCCCTGAAAGACAGCGGAGACCAGGACAACTAGAGCCCCAGATACAGATCCCCTATAAAGACCTTGTCTCAGAGGAGCACCAGGACAAGACCACAGGAAACAGATGATTCTTCTGCACAATCTGACTTTGCTGCAGCCTGGAATTGAACTACTGGTTTGGTCAGAGGAGAACTGGCCCTCCAACTGATCCTGGTTTATCCCAAGGTTTTTTTCTCCATTCTGTCACCGATGGAGTTTCGGTTCCTTGCCGCTGTCGCCTCTGGCTTGCTTAGTTGGGGACACTTCATTTACAGCGATATCATTGACTTGATTGCAAATAAATGCACAGACACTATTTAACTGAACAGAGATGACAGTTCAGAACAGATTATGTCTGCAATGCATGAATACTTAAATAGTGTAATTCTGTGTTTGTGCATATTTATTGGGATCGTGTGCTGTTGGGAGGGACTTCATGCACGTGCTTCGGATGAGAGTCGGCATACTCCTCTCAGAAAATGTAAGCCATCTCTAGACGAGGGCTTAATGAACACATTTTTTAGAAAAACCCAAATTCTACTAAAACAGGGGTTTTCAGGGTTTTTTTTGCCAGTAGCTCAAAATTAGTCCTTCCGACTCATTTTGCCAGCACGAGTCACAAATAATCAAATAACACTGATTCACTGATTTATCCTCTTGTTCACTGTAACTACATTTTCTGTCAAACTCTGAGTGTATGTGGTAAGTATGTGATGATGAGTAAACATACCATCATGGTATGACTCAAATGATGAATTCACATGTTGAGTGTCAAAACTGGCCTCTAGGTCCTTGATTTCATATGTACTTTGAGTGTAACACTGACTTCCCTCAAACCTTAAAGAGTGAATGTCAACATCATGAATGTCAAAATAACACAATCTCAACAATATCAACTTCATTAACATTAATAAGTTAACTTCTGTTGCCAGCAGAAAACCCATATACTTCTTGGCAGCAGGAAGTGTGTCTTTGGGTTTGTATGAGAACTGCTGCATGCTTGCAGCTGCTGTCCCATTATTCATCCTCATCTACAGGGAAAGTCAAGAAAACAGGACCGAGACTATGACACATACACAATACAGCATACTGTGCAAAAATAAATTCTAGCAATTCAAGTGGACTATTCCTTGACTATAATGGATCATATTTTTGACAGTTATGTACATATGTCCCTTGACAGTCAGAATTCTGACCTTTAAACGTTTCACAGGAGTCTCACTGAGTCTCTCGTTCCTTATTTTTAGATTGTTGAGGTACGAGGTGAAATTTGACTGACTTGCAGACCTTTTAATCACACCAATTTTGCCTATAAGATAAACTAGATGACTCAAGCAGCACAAATAATGACAGAATGGTGTAGGATAGGGTTCCTCAATTTTTTTCCACCGAGGGCCAAATTCTGCCAACAATACCAAGGGCCAATGACCATGTTAGGACTAAAATGTTTGCTATTATTATTATTGCTGTTGTTGTTGCTGCTGTTTTTGTTTTTATTGTTGTTAAAAGATAAATATTCAAAAATTTCCCCCCAGTAGTCAAATAATTCCCCAATTATTCAAATAATTCTAAACATTTTTTGTAATCAGACACAGAAAACAAAACACCTTTGCCTGTTAAATATTAAAAACAAATGAACCAAAAAAAAAATCTGGAAGTCCATTTCTGCCATGCAAGTCAACTGTTTCTGCTCTTTTGGATCTCTTCTCTCCACTTTCTCTAATTGCAGATTAATAATATTTTTATACTTACATTTTTTGGGTGGAACTGGAACACCATGTCCCAACCATACGTGATGCGACGCCATAAGAGGTAGCTACTTTTCCATGTAGTTTTTGTCCTAACCACCCACAACAGTGTCCCACGATAAGTGTGAATTCTGAAACTGTTACTATTTTTTGCGATATCACGGCTGAAACAACATACAAACTATGACATTAATAATCCCAGGTAATGATCCTGTGCTTCAGTGTTACAAGTGTTCACACAAAATTGTTCAGTCCAATCACATTTGAATCGTCTGTTTATTGTGTCCACTTTTCTTCATACTCACCATGTTTTTGCTGTCACACCACATCCAGTATTGACAACATCACTGATTATAATGGAACAAATTATAATATTGTATTTTGTCATGCACGCTGCACTCTGCAGGCCAAACATTTTTCTCTCAAGGGCTGGATGTGGCCTGCGGAAAACCTATTGAGGAACCCTGGTATAGGATCATGAGTCTTTCATACTCACAGCAGTCATGTCCACAGAGCTCCTTGTTTTTGCAAAGATGATGGCACTGTCTCTTACCTATATTCAGAGCCGCTGGATCTATGAAGAAAATGACTATATTAAGTTAAATATAATCTTTGAAAGTATCCAAAAAATTAAGCTGTGGTGTTTGAGCCAAAACATTTTATATTTTATTCAATTTCAGCAGATTTATTGGAGGATCTGGTATTAATATTAATCTTGGGGGAGAACCAAAAGATGTCTTTGAGATGGATATAACAAACACACATAATCATTATTGTGTCTCACCTGCCCGCTTGTAATTTAAATAGTTCAAATGTATTGTACTTCTATCTGAATCTGATTATATTGTGATCATGTTGTCAAGGGGTCTGACCTCTGTTTGACGGAGCTGGAGCTGTCAGTGTAGTGTCTTGTGTCTTCTCCATCTTGTAAATCCTCTGAACTCTCCATGTAGGGTTCTCTGTAATGGACTCAGCTCCAAACCTTTTCACTCCTGAGTAGTAGACGCTGTACTTCTTCTGAACGTCCAGTCCCACTACACAATCAACGATCATTGATTAATCTAAAATATTACTAGAAATTACCAGAGCACTCTACATGAAGATATTTATGCCAGACAAATATTTAACATTTTATTGAATTACACTATTTGAACATCCAAAAAGCCATTATGGCTAGTTTAATTACTGCCAGACATGGGCTATGTGACCACTGACCGTATTCAGAGCTGATCAAATGAATGCTTAGCTCCTCTCCCTTAGGTGCTCTTGTCACCTCAATTCTCTTTGACCAGCTCCCAGATTTCGAGAGCAATGTGTTCCTTGAGAAAGAAATGAAGCATCTCCTTTATTTATTCATACTTTAAGGAAAATGAACTTGCCTTTGATTTTTCAATCACATAGATCTTACAGGATTTTCTGCTGGAAAACTACATTATTGTCACAGTCTCCAATAATGAGGGTGACAAAATGGTGGTCTGGTGCTGTCTGTTTTGATGCCAACTCCTTGAAATTCATCAAGTTCACTGTGACAGAAATCTCAGCTGTGGAGAGACTGTATCGTGGAATCTAGGAAAATATGTGATTAAATACAATTATATAAGAAATAGTAAAATTATGATGGCTCAAAATGCAGTTTTTCTTATTATCATCTTTAATATTTTGAGATTAAGATGTTTATGTGATGTATATGCAAAATAATGTATTCTAGGTCCTGTAACAGGTTGCAATTTTCAATTTATTTGTATTTTTTTTTGCCTTTACTAGCTTTACTGCAGATAGTCCTGCAGGAAATTTTAAAAGTACAAATTTGTCATGTAGTCTATCATAAATGCTGCATTAATAATAATTGAAAATATTTAGCAATAGGCAGTTTAAAATAATTTTTTATGGCGACTAGAAGGTTGTCGAACATAAAAAAAAATACATATATATATAAAATGTTACCTGTTCCAAAGTAACTTCACATTTCGGAAGTTTGCTGACAGTGTCCTTAATCTGGTTCCCAAATGGAGGGTGTCGGTTCACAATCTGACAAAAAAAAGAAGTCTATAATAGTTCTGTAACAACAGAAAGACTTCATCATGAATAAATGTTCTTATAAACTTCTAAAAAAAAGATTTCAAGATATTTTGACTTACTATTTCTAATTCTCTAGGACTGGTCTGCTCAATTTTGCTGAATGTTGTAAGCCCTGCATTCACCATAGCATTGGCAAGTGTTAATCCTAAAAAATAAGACCCCATAAAAAACCCACACTCATTTAGCACAACAAATACACTACAATTTTACAATTTGAAAAATGTAAAAATTTTAGAGATGCCACCTGACCTATCCTCTCAAGCTGTCTGGAGATGTAAGGCGAGTTCTCCCACAGTTTAGCTCGAAAACATTTGGCAAGAATTAAAGAATTGAGTCGAGCTGAGAAATTCGACTTGGAGTGATGACTGAGAAACTCAGTCAGATCTATCAGAGATCAAGAGTAGCATGTTGTTAAAACTATGATAAGTAAAAAGTGGCACGAGAAAGAATTGCACATTTAAAATTTCAAGGCCATCTCATCAGACAGAGAGAGCAAAAGCTTAAAAAGAGACATGTAAGTAACATACATCTGCTGACTCTATTTCCATTTCTGAATATTCTTCCAGTGTCCTGTATGAGTCCAAACTCCTGAATGGGGATGCAGCCGAGCTGAGCTTGAATCAGACTAGAATGAGAAGTTATAAATTAAATAAATAAATAAAATACGCAAGCCATGCAATCAAGTGGTAAAATTGTACATCCAAAAGGTAATAGCAGGACCTTACCAATTCACTTTCATGTCATTACTTTTGATCTTTCCTTCCATAGGAAACCTAAAAAGAAAACATTACAACTCACATGATTTAGTCTAACTATTCAATATGTTAGCTACACTTAAAATAATGGTGTAGAAACAGTTTTCACTCAGAAATTGCTTTTAATGTTCACAAACAATTAAACGTGTGAAAAAAAAAGTTATTTTCTTGTAAAACATACTCTAGAAATCTTTTTATTATTACAACTTATAAACAATATTTACTATTATTTAATATTTTATTTATTACAAATATTCTTTTATAGTATATGGTTATTAGGTAACTGAAGACAACTTTGACCTGATGGTGGTTCTGTTCTTATCCTTGTTCAACATGTTCAAGGTTTTCTTTTCATTTACTCTCAACTGCACATCACTGAATTCTTTCCCCTTCGATATCATTTCAATCTAGAGAGTGAGAAAAAGTGTTTATATTATTATATGATGTTCTGAAGTAGTTAATATCAATGGATCAGGAAATGCTGCAAGAACAACAACGTTTTCTTACCAGTTCGGGTAATGTTTCTGTTCCTGTCACCATACTGAACTGCTTCACAGTGTCAAAAGCAACACAGTACCTGGCCATGAGTTTTCCAATCTCTGTGTGTGTAACCATTCCATTTATATGGACATTACAACCAAAGACAAATTTGATAAAGACACTAAATAATAATAAAAAGTCAAAAGGAGAGTTAAATTAAACTTCATATATTTTAAGTGAAAAAAGAGCATCATCAGCAACCTGTGGGCTTGATGTTAATGTCTTCATCCATGGTTATCAGGTTGAAAGAGGCCAAAGAGTTGAGGTTCTTCAAGCACAGCTCTAAAACACAGAGTAAATCATATTTACAAAACAAGCAGCTCAGTGTAGTCAGTTTTCAAAGTACTTATGAACTGACTCACTTTTTCATACCTTGTAATTTAGTCTCAATTCCGCATTTGTCAAGCTCAGGAGAAAAACCTGTGAAAAAATATGAGAGACAAATAAAGAACAGCTAGCAGCATAATTTATGTTTGGGATTTAAGGTTTAGCATTTACCATAGTGTTTGGGGTTTTTCAAAGCACGGATGTACAGGAAGGTGGAGCGGATCCAGTCTAGAGCCATATTCACGTCAGATATGGTATGGAGAACTATCTCTGCATTCAAGTGCTCCACCAAGTTTGTATGCAAGCTGAAAATAGTCATTTTGTTGTATTTATCACATAAATAGATAACACATAAATAGCCTATATCATATGTTTTGGGAAAATAAAAATCCTTTCTGAAACTGAACAAAATGTTTTATACCTGCTCTCAATGCTGTCTATGCCACTCAAGAAATGTGTGTATTTATCCTTTGTCTGAGATCGGGTCATGATCACTGCAGTTGCTGTTGTATCAAACTAAACAAAAAACAAATCCAGTGTGTGCTGAGGTCTCCATCTTAAAGGGGTCATCGGATGCCCATTTTCCACAAATTTATATGATTCTTTAGGGTCTTAATGAAAAGTATATAACATACTTTGTTTCAAATTTCTCAATGGTAGTGTAAAACAACACCCATTCTACCCATCCAAAAACTGCTCTGAGTCTGCACACAACAACCCGTTTTAGTAGATGTTTCTTTAAATGCTAATGAGCTCTACTCGCCCCGCCCCTCTATACTGTCTGGTGACAAGCCGTTCTCATGAGACTGTTTACTTAAGCCACATTTAGCCAAAAAACTTTCTAACTGGCACATTATTAGGAAGGCAATGTGCAAAGATTCATAAAAGAACCATATACTCACTTCTTCTGTAGGTGAGGCTGGATCACAAATGGTTTGCGCGAGCATAAATGCATTTATGTAGATCAGGGGCACATTCTCTTCAAAAACAAAAGTAATCCACTGCGTCCTCAGCGTCTCAGATGCCAGGAGTAAATGACGACTGCTATGTTCATTATTACATCCAACAACAAAACACCTCTAACTCTTAGGAGACATTCTTGTCTACATCTGGTCTGGCGGTCAAACAATGACGGACTGATGACAGCTCACTCAGGGCGGGTCTCAGGTAAAACTCTAGTGTCAATCAACAATTGTGGGAGCGGCCAGGGTCTGTGTGACATCGCACAGCCAAGAAGCTGAGAACAGCTTGATATGAAAAAGGGGAAATTATGTATAGGTATTTTTTTTTAAAAAAGAGTGGATTTTTTATCATTATAGGGAGGATGTATATAAAACAGTGCCAACACACATTTCAGTTCAAACAACATGTGAAACTGAATTTTGCATCCGATGACCCCTTCAATAGTCTGATGTGTGTTTGCATTTTCAGTTGGGATTCAGTTCAGTTGATTGTTTGAAATCTAACCACATTTTTATATATAATAAATACATATCTTGTAGCTTGGTTTGATTTGATACAATATAGTTAAATTATTTCTAGATTATTATAACCTATACACATAAAAACTTTTGGGCCAGGAGGCAACTTCTGGAGTCACACTCTGAATTGTGTTAGCAGTACCTGAGGTCTGCCAGCTCTCCCAATCATCTGTAAAAGGTCAGCTTCACTGTACTCTTCACATGCACCACCAACATAGTGCAATGTGGATTTGATTACCACAAGGTGTGCAGGCAGATTCACACCCATAGCAAGGGTGCTGGTAGTAACTGAAAAAGGCAGGGTTTTCCTATTTTTTCATTTGATTTTTATTATACGTTATGTACTGAATAATCAAAACTAAAGGTGAAAACCTATTTGCAGAACTTACATAACACTGGCAAGTCACCCACAGTAAATGCTTCTTCAATCATTTTCCTGTCTGACACATCCATGCCAGCATGATGATATCCAATGCCACAAATAAATAGATCTGGAAGAGGTATACAAATTTTTTTTTAGTATACCTTCAAAAAACAGTGACCAATGTATTCATGAATGTAAAACAGCGTAAGTAATTAACGTACACACCTCTGAGTTTTGCATCAAGCAGAGAGTTTGCATATTTCATCAGTCTATGAAAGAGTTAATGAGTTATAATTAGAGATGTTCACATTAAGAGTAATCTTAAAAATACAGTTCAGATCTTGCAAAGCATCTGCATCTGTTTGTATGTATGCATATGCACACACACACACACACACACACACACACACACACACACACACACACACACACACACACATACTGCGGGGAAAATATTTATTTGATTCCCTGCTGATCTTTTAAGTTTGCCCACTTACAAAGAAATAAAGGGTCTGTATTTTTTATGGTAGGTTTATTTTAATGTATAGGGACAGAATACCCACCAAAAAAATCCAGAAAAAAAACCCACATTATATAAAGGTTAGAGATTGATTTTCATTTCAGTGAGTGAAATAAGTATTTGATCTCCCACAAACCAGCAAGAATTCTGGCTCCTACAGATTGTTTTTTTGGCCCATGTGGAACATAGATTAGTCCTGTCACTTTAAGAAGTTACTCCTAATGTCAGCTCAATAGGTGTATAAAAGACACCTGTCCACACAATCTGTATCTTACATTCCAACCTCTCCCACCACAATGGGTAAGACAAAAGAGCTATCAAAGGATTTCAGAGACAAGAGTGTAGGTCTGCACAAGGCTGGAATGGGCTACAAGACCATCAGCAAGAAGCGTGGTGAGAAGGAGACAACTGTTGGTGCTATTATTCGGAAATGGAAGAAAAACAAAACAATCCTCTACGCACACCTTGGCAATATAATCACCATTGGCTAGTAAATTTTTCAGGTTACTCTCCAGACTACTATTTTACACACACACACACACACACACACACACACACACACACACACACACACACACACACACACACACACATGATTCCAATCAGCTTATATTTGTAAAATGGCACAGCTTCTTAAATCTTAGCTTCTTAATCAGTCAGTCAAGCATTATATTATGGTATTAAGCACTATTTAATGATAGAATTTAAGTGATTAGAACTCAAATAATAATAAATAATAATGGTAATACTTAAGTTATCGTTGGTCATTCAGGGTTTCTGGTAAAAAAAAAAAGTAATAGATCATATTAATTATTATTAAAAGATAATACTACTACTAATTCTACTACCATACTAACAATATACAATGCACTATGGATTGATGAGCTGCTGGGTTCATGAATATTAATCACGTTGTCTGCGTTCAGTCGAAATGATTTGCTGAAATCAAAACAGGGACGGTAATAGATCAGCGCCAGCCAATGAAATTGCCATTTGCGCATTAGCTCCGCCCACTACTAGAGAAACCGCCATAACTTCTGCTTGTTCTAAAAAGCTGAATAATTCTAAATTAACTCCATTATTTTTACAGGAAAATACAACAAGGAATATAGTTTACATGTAGCGCATCGATTCATTCAAGTACAGATCACTTAATGGAGAGCAAAACTCTGAAGTGCTCAGTGTTCAGCGAGTAAAAATATATCTGTGCTAATCTTAGCCTCGAACACACACACTGGTGAGTAAAATCTAAGAATTTATTAGCCAATGGCTAATGATAGACATCATTTAGTCGCCCAGAGTAAAACTTAGTCGCATATGCGAGTGATTTACTCACAATGTACTGTAGAGGGTTGCAAAATAACCATCAATTGGCCTTGGTCTGGAGCTCCGGGGAACATCTTGCCTCCCCTTAGCAAAAAGTAGTATACTTCAAGTTTATTTTATTAAGTTTACTTAAGTAAAGTTCAAGTATACTTTTAAGTATACTTTATGTAGCAAGTATACAAAGTGTTCTAGTGTTCTAGTAGTATACTTGTAAGTGTACTGTTTCAATACTCCTTGGGACTAAATCGGCCCACTTTCTAGTATATAAAATATACTTTTAAATATACTTTAAGTATAACAGTAGCAAACTTTGAGTACACAACAAGTTTACCTCTATGTTTGTAGTTTGTACTGCAATTATAATAAAAGTGAACTTGATTTGCTGATAGTTTACTAATAAAATATTTTGTACACTTATACTGCAAGTATACTCATAAGTTTTCTTTAAGTTAAATTTATATCATACTTTAAGACTACTATGTCCCTATTTAGGTTTGAATTTGTATAAATTTCGTTACATGAATATCTGAGCATGCAAAACATACAAATAAAGAACAGTGTATCTGCTTGTAAACAAAAACATTTCATCCTAGCTTCATGCATTCTTTTTTTAAACACTTTAATGTGGGTAAGTAACAAAAAAAAAGTTGATAAATGCAGGCTATGCACACTTTAACTACACAGAAATCCTTGCAAAATTCCAATCAGACAACGGATGAGGAGATTTCGCTCAAGAGCAATTGATGACATGGCTGAGAAGAAAATATTTAAGTGTAGGTATTATTATGGTTTTTATGACCTAGATGTATATTTGACCAGTTCTTACCTACAGTTTATACAAACATTATGGTCATCGGATTGATATCTCAAACATAATAATAAAGGCTAGACGTTGGATTTTGTTTGAAAATGAAAATCGGGTTGACGTCTAAATCCTACGACTGTTTGATGTCAAGCTCCAATGTTGGGCAGATGCTGAATTTTGGCTGGAATAAACACCCCCCCCCCCAAAAAAAACATTAAAAAACGGTGAAATGCATGGCAGTACACGTATTACCAGCTTCACTTATTACTAACTTTTTGACTTTATTTCTGTCAGACGTCTACAGAAGTTCTTTTTGAGAATTAACAGAGGTTTAGATGTTGATGTTTTATTTGAAAATGTTTGGTCACCATTATTGTGATCAGTGTTTGCTTTAGTTGGGTAGTTTGACTCTTGGCTTAGTAAGTTTGTGGTTCCTGTAATAGTGTTTACCAAAACACATAATTTGTTATAAAAGGAGCCATAAACAAAGATAAGGTGATATAGTTTTTCATCATCATGAAGAAAAATGATTGAGGAAAATTTATTTTTATCGTCATTGACCCAAAGTGGTTATTTATTATTAATGAACAATATTTAAGAGACAATACTTTCTTCCCTCAGATCAGACATTCTGAATTTTTATTTTTATATACATTTTGGGAGAAAAAGCTTTCGAAACACATAGACATCAATAATCAGTATATGAATCTCAACAATGGTGACATGCTTCATGCAACAATGCATGCTGGGAGCCACCATAGTATAAAACGCATGGCTCCCAGCATGCATTGCTGCATGAAGCATGTCACCATTGACATTGTTAAGAAGTATACTAATAGCACACTTGAATAAACTTCTTTTTCGTAAGGGTCATGGGGTAAGAATGATCATGAGAAAGGTGAGGGTTGAGCCCCAAACTACACAGGAAGAGCTTGTAATGGATATTTTCTTACAAAAACACATTGATTCGCCATAGGAGGCCTTTGTTCTCCAACTGGAGCCCGTGAAACACATTTTTTTTAATGGATGGGTGCTTTTTATTCAACTTCTTTTGGACTTAAGCATGCTGAGTGGCATTAAACAGCTTGAAAGATCAAAGACAGTTTTTAATATAACTCAGACTGGATTCATCTGAAAGAAGAAAGTCATATACACCTCAGATGCCGCGGAGGATTTAGAGAGGATTTGTAAAGTGGTAAAAGTGAAAAGCGAAAGTCGTGCCATTTGCCAAGTAAGGTAACCCATACTCGGAATTGGTGCTCTGCATTTAACCCATCCGAGTGCACACACATCAGTGAGTAGGGAACACACACACACACACACTATGAACACACACCCGGAGCAGTGGGCAGCTATTTTCTCCAGCGTCCGGGGAGCAATTGGAGGTTCAGTGCCTTGCTCAAGGGCACATCAGCCATGGGTACTGAGGGTGGGAGAGCACTGTTCATTCACTCCCCCACTTACTTACTTAACTCCTGCCGGCACTGAGACTCAAACATGCGACCTTCGGGTTACAAGTCTTCAAAATCCCTTCTGATCAATGTTCCCTCTAAGCTGCGCACGTAGCCGTACAATTCTTCGACTGCGAAGACTATTTCACAGAAGAAATAATGTGCTGTGAACATGCATAAAGGAGTTTGGAAAACAACACGCAAAAGCGAATGAATTGCAAAATTTGGGCAAACAGCTATAGAGTTGATATCACTATAGAGTTAGAACCGGTAAATGCGGTTTAAAGGTTTCATAGAAAGAGAATGATGTGCGCCAAATGAGTCGCTATAGAAATATTTAGAAATATTTTAATGGTTGCAGACGAAATAGCTCAAATCGAGAGCCAACGCAAATGCAATGACATGTCAAATAAACCATGTCATTGCAGCCATATCACCCTGGAGCCCAAGACCGGTTTCCCACTGAAGCTAAGCAGGGGTGAGCCTGGTCAGTCCCTGGATGGTAGACCTCCTGGGGAAACTAGGTTACTACTGGAAGAGGTGCTAGTGAGGCCAGCAGGGGGTGCGCACCCTGTGGTCTGTGTGGGTCCTAGTGCCCCAGTGTAGTGATGGGGACACTATACTGTCAACAAGCACCGTCCTTCGGATGAGACGTTAAACCAAGGTCCTGACTCTCTGTGGTCATTAAAAAACCACAGAGTAAAAGAGTAGAGGTGTGACCTCGGCATCCTGGCTAAATTCGCCCATTGGCCTCCGACAATCATGGCCTCCTAACAATCCCCATATCCGCTGATTGGCTTCATCACTCTGTCTCCTCTCCACCAGTAAGCTGGTGTGTGGTGGGCGTTCTGGCGCAATATGGCTGCTGTCGCATCATCCAGGTGGATACTGCACACTGGTGGTGGATGAGGAGATACCCCCTGTCTATGTAAGCACTTTGAGTGCCCAGAAAAGCACTATATAAATGTAAGGAATTATTAATTATTATTATTATTATTAAAACATTATCATGTATTAAAGAAGAGTGCTGGAAATAGCAGATGATGGGCACAGAATGGTAACAAAACTATTGTGCAAACTGTACTTCATAGGGATGTTTAGATAGCTATAGAAGAATTCATGTTCACGTTTTTTTTAAAATATATCTAACTTACCTCAGTTTAAATGCTTCAGTTTGTTTTATATACTATTCTATCAGTTTAAATACTTCAGTTTGTTTTGATATTATATTATGTTGACCTACTGTATATTATAAACCTAATAAATAATTTTAACGGAGTACTAACTTCATAATCATGGGGAAAAAGGAGGCGGGAACCGGTGGATATTTAAATGAAAGTTTAACTACAAAATTAACACAAAACAGCGCAACAGCCCCTCGCGGATGACTGCCACGCACAAACAAAAACCAAAACACAAAATAAAACCCAGGCCTGGTCCTCTCTTATCCTTCACTGTTGTCGCTCCTCTTTTGTATCCTTCCAATCTCCTCCGTGGGACTCGAGACCGGTGAGTGGAGCAGGTGTTGCTCATTTCCCAATCGCTCCACCGGCCTCGCTCCGTTCACACAGCTCTCAGCCTTGATTTTTAATGGAGTCTCTTATGCTCATCAAGGATGCATTTATTTGATCGAAAAAACAGAAAAAAACAGTAATATTGTGAAACAATTTCTAATATTGGTTTCCTATTTTAATATACTTTAGTCGTGACCTAATGGTTAGAGTTTCGTATTTGCAATCCAAAGGTTGCGAGTTCGAGTCCTGGGCCAGCAGAAATTGTAGGTGGGGGAAGTGAATGTACAGCGCTCTCTCCACCCTCAATACCACGACTGAACCCCAACTGCTCCCAGGGCGCCACAGCATAAATGGCTGCCCACTGCTCTGGGTGTGTGTTCACTGCTGTGTGTGTGCACTTTGGAAGGGTTAAATGCAGAGCACGAATCCAGAGTATGGGTTACCATACTTGGCTGTATGTCATGTCACTTTCACTTATATAATTTATTCCCATAAAACAGCGCTGAATTTTCAGTATCATTAATCCAGTCTTCAGTGTCATATGATTTTTCAGAAATCATTCTAATATGCTGATTTATTATCAGTGTTGAAACTGTTGTGCTGCATAATATTTTTTTTTGGAAGCTGTGATACTTTTTTCTTTGATTCTTTGATGAATAAAAATTTTAATAGAACAGCAATTATTAAAAATAGAAATCTTTTCTAAAAATATAAGTCTTTACTATCACTTTTTTAACACATTCTTGGAAAATAAAAGTATTAATTTCTTTTAAAAAAAAATGAAAAAAATGAATGACCACAAAACTTTTTAATAATAGTGCATATTGCAATAGCATATTGTAACACAAAATTTATATTTTGAATAATCACTGTTATTTTTAACTTTTTATTTATCAAAGAAACCTGAAAAAAATATCACAGGTCCCAAAAAAATATTAAGCAGCACAACTGTTTCCAACAATGACTATGAATCAGCATTTTAGAATGATTTCAGAAGGACTTATGTGACACTGAATACTGGAGTAATGATGCTGAAAATTGCAGTGGCAGTGTATTATACTGTAAAAAAATTAAAATAAATAAATAACAATGTTCTCAGGTACCCTAAAATTTACATAATTTAGTCACGGGTCAAATTAAATACAAATAGAACATTAAAGTAAAAAAATTACACACATTTTTGTGTGCGCGCTGTACAGGTCTTGTGTAAAGAATGTTTTTGCTCAGGTGGCCGAAATATCTGCCCAATAGAGAAAAGTTTTGCTCAGCAAGAAAATAAATTAGAGGGAACATTGCTCCTGATGTGTGCACACCTGGTGATCAACTACAAAAAACGGCTTACCTCTGTGTTTGCCAACAAGGTTTTCTGCACCAAAAACGAAGTACTGCTTAGCTTGGGGATCAAATAATTATTTCACTCACTGAAATGCAAATCAATTTCTAACCTTTATATAATGTGTTTTTTAAGGATTTTTTTGGTTGGTATTCTATTGCTATCCATTAAAATAAACCTACCATAAAAATTACAGACCCTTAATTTTTTTTTGAAATGGGCAACTAACAAAATCAGCAGGGGATCAAATAAGTATATTTTCCCCACTGTATGTGTGTGTGTATATAAATATATATATATATATATCCATCCTAACCCAAGCCAATTGATGGCTGTATGATTGCTGAAACATATTAATATAACATAACTGAATGATGGCACTTTTAAACATCTGATAGTCCGTCGATTATCAACTGCTCATACGGCTGTAGGAGCCTATGACATTTCTATTTTAAAAAATGAGCATGAACATTAATAGAATTTTTTTTTTAAGTTTACAAATTAATTGAGATTAGAACAGATTAATTCAGCCATGAATATTAGGCTTAAAACACATTACGCGCTAAAACAGAATATCATTCTTTAAACACAGTAGGCCTACGTGCTAAAACATATCGTGAACAGCCTGATTGATGGCACTTATGTGAACATTAATTTTAACGTCTGTATTTATAACAATAACCTATTTTATATTTTTATAAAAAAAACTTTTTTAATTTTTAAAAAATTAGCATGTCCACATGCTCAGGAAGAAGACGATTCAGGCAATCTGTTCACAATTAGTCCGGCCGCATAGAACACCCTTTCTGATGGCACAGACTTCGCGGTCACACACAAGTAAGCCTTTGCTGATTTTGACAGTAGGGGGTATTTTTGGTCGTTGTGGATGGGTGGGCACGTGTCCTGGCAGTACTGATTTACTTCGGTTTTGTCTTTGAATTCTGAGTTATAGTCCTCACCAAACAAGGCCGCAATTGCCGATGCAGACATATAGTTTAGTTTTGGTTTTAGATGGCAAAGTGGTCATATTTGTTTCCATTCTTTATTAATTTAATTCAGAAATATGATTGGAATATTTTATGTTTGTTAAATTCAAGTGTTGTTTTTTAAATAGCCTACAAAGCAGCCAGCTCAAGACAGTGGAGTGCATCATTTTGTTAACTTTGTGGTTCATTATTTTGAGTCGTTTGGGATGCGGTGACACAGAAGACCCTCTCACAACATATTGCTCAGAAATGTTTGCGTAATCATGCTGCACATATCAGTAGTTTACACTGCATGCGTACCGCACCCTAATTAAACTGAACCACGCTCTGGCCCACCTCTTCCAACCAACCGTGGCACAGAGCAATCACATTAGTCAACCGAACCGGGCTTTGGGGGTCAGACAGACTCGGTTATGGTTCACATCCTTAGAAAATAATTGCACAGCCTAGTCGATATTCTGTAATTAAATTGACTAATCGAATATTCAAAAATCATGATCCATCCCTAATATATATATATATATATATATATATATATATATATATATATATATATATATATATATATATATATATATATATATATATATATATATATATATATATATATATATATATATATATATATATACACATATATATATATATATATATATATATACACAGTCGTGGCCAAAAATATTGGCACCCTTGGTAAATATGATCAAAGAAGTCTGTGAAAATTAATCTGCATTGTTAATCCTTTTGATCTTTTATTTAAAAAATTCACAAAAATGTATCCTTTCATTGGATAATAAGAATATAAAATGGGGGTAAATATCATTATGAAATAAATGTTTTTCTCAAATACTCGTCGGACACAATTATTGGCACCCCTAGAAATTTTAATGAGTAAAATATCTCTGAAGTATATTCCCATTCATATTCACAATTCTGAGCATTCCAGCATGATTATAAACATGAAATTATCCAGTCATGGCTTCTTGTTTCTCAGAAATATAAAGAGGAGGGAAAAAAAGCCCAAATTCCCTTAATCATCCATCAAAATTAGAAAAACCAAAGAATATATTTCTGATGTGCAGCAACAATTGAGCTTCACAAATTGGTGAAGTGGCTTTAAGAAAAGAGCTAGAGCAGTGAAAATTCCCATTTCCAGCATCAGGGCAATAATTAAGAATTTCCAACCAACAGAAAATGTTACAAAACTGCCTGGAAGAGGACGTGTATCTATATTGTCCTAATGCACGGTGAGAAAGAGAGTTTGAGTAGCTAAAGACTCTCCAATGGTCACAGCTGGAGAATTGCAGTTTCTGGTTAAGAAAACCTTTAAAAAAAATTGTCAAACCGAACCTACATCATCACATGTTGTTTGGTGGGTTACAAGAAAAGTTCTCCTAGCTCATTCAAAAACAAACTAAAGCATATTCAGTTATCAGACATGACTGGAACTTCAAATAGGACTGGCTTCAATGATCAGATGAAACTAAAAAATGAGCTTTTTAGCAGCAAACACTCAAGATGAGTTTGGTGAAAACAGGGATAAAAAGTACCCCATATGTACAATAAAATATAATGCTGTATTTTTTATGTTGTGGGACATCTTGGATTCTATCAAATACCAACAGATAAAAAAATCTGTAAGTGACTGACTCTGTTAGAAATCTTATAATGGGCCATGTTTGGATCTTCCAACTGTACAATAACCCAAACACAAACCCCAAAAACAACACAGAAATGGGTCACTGAGCACAAAACCAAGCTTCAGCTATAGCCATTCCAGTCCTCTGACCTGAACCTTATGGAAAATGAGAGGAGTGAACTGAAGAGGAGAAGCACCAACATGGAGCTGGGAATCTAAAGGGTCTGGAGTGATTCTGGATGAAGGAATGGTCTCTGATCTCTTGTCAGGTGTTCTCTAACCTCATGAGGCATTATAGGAGCAAATTTTGACCTGTTAAACTGGCAAATGGAGGTTTCAAAAAGTATTGAATAAAAGGGTGCCATTAATGGTGGCCAATGTTTATTAGAGAAAAACATTTATTTCATAATGATATTTCCCACCATTTTAAATTCTCATTATCCAATGAAATGATACATTTTTGTGAATTCTTTTAAATAAAACACCAAAAGGATTAACAATGCAGATGAATTTTCACAGCCTTCTTTGATCACATTTACCAAGGGTGCCAATATTTTTGGCCATGACTGTATATATACACACATAAATGATCTCCGTAATGTAACTATAGTACCTTTGTTTGTGGTCGAGGCTCATAATGAATCTGGCATCCTTGGCAAGCACAGAAGCAGACTGTTGAACTCCTTTTCTTGTGGAGCAAAACTGTTAAATTCAGACAAATGTATAACATTTATTTATTTATTTTTATTTCAAAATACACACCCAACACATCTGCATTTACAAAGATTCACTTACCACAAGGGTTGGTTTTTGATCAGAGTAGGTTTGAATAACGTTAGCCATTTTGTAGTTGAGAGAAAGATCAAACTTGAATTCATTCTGATTATTTCCACAGGGGAACCCAAGCACCACTTTCCTCAGTTTCACAGGCCTGTGAGTCTCATCCATCTCCAAACAAGTGGCAGGCCCTGACTCATCCGAAAGCCATTCAGATACCTTTAAAATGGTAAAGAAAACAGGAATAATCTTAATTAACCTGAAAAAATATTCATCTCTTTGGTACTTCCTCAAACTACTTACATCCTGGATGTTTGGGATGGTAGCTGAGACAGCCACAAATCGTGTTGATGCTTTTGATTTTGGATTTACAGCCAGTTGATACGAGTGCATGGTTTTCATTCTGCTGACCACAACTTCAAGAGTTGCTCCACGGGTTTTGTCTTTGACTACATGTATCTAGAGAGGGTATGTAGACAAAAATATCATTCATTAATGAAACACTGTCATCTGTTTTCAAATACTAAATCAGAAATAAATAAATCAGACCTCATCAATGAGGAAGAGACTAACAGATGGCAATAAACGGTTATCCTTCCACCTCCTTGTCATGCTGTCCCATTTTTCCTTTGAAAGGGGAAAAACTTAAAAGGACTTGTTGGAAAGATGTTTTATGCTTCTACCTTATGTAGCAACTTACAGGAGTTGTAAAAATCAGATGAGCATCTTGGATTTCAAAAATGTCATCAATCTCTGTGTCTCCAGTTAACTCCTTGCAGTTTAGTCCAAGGGGTCCAAACTTCTGTTTCCAGTTTTCAAAACGCTGACTGCAAAGAGCCTTAATTGGTGCCACTAAACCAAAAAAATGTGAAACAGTATTTGTTATGAATTATTTAATGAAAAGTCTCAAATAAAAAATGCTTAGTTACTAAGTTCAAATAATAATAGCTAGAATTGTAACTCACTGTACACAGCTCTGACATTGTGCCAGTCGTCTGAAGCCTCAATCAGTAGTTGAATAATGGCCAGCTCAAAGAGGACAGTCTTCCCTGAGCCCGTTGGAGCACAGGCAACAAAATTTTTATTGGTGTACAGAACCTGAAATAGAGCAATAATCTGCTGCACAATGTGTTTATGAACTTTACATTTAATAGCTATAAATGCTAAAGATTTACATCATCCAGTGCTTGGGACTGCACATAGTTGAAGTAAGGAAATTCTTTAAACACACTTCTGAATTTAGCAGCTTACACATATATCAAGGAAAACAATGAATGTGATAATGCGTCATTCACAGTCCAAAGGTATAAATGTACATTGAACAATTTAAGGAATAATTTAAAGTCCCCATGGATTCCGAGTTTTCCGTTCTAAGATGATATATTTCCTCCTAAAACAGCATTTGGATAGGATGTTTTGTACAATATAATTTTCTATATTCCCAGAAGTGAATCTTTCTATTTTTTTTTTATGTGAATGTTGCCCAAAAGTGAATTTTGTCAGTGTTTAGAATACAATAGCATATGCTTAGATTAGTTCAACTCTAGTAAACCACAAAGCCACAAAACTCTGATTTCATGAGGTCTTTAATTATATTAAAATGTATTTCTTATCAGCTGGGCTAAATGAAAGAGGATACGAATTTCAGAGACTGGACGTAGTGTTCCTTTTCCAGATGACCCTTGAAAAACAATATCATTATTAAAATGCCAAATATTCAGATTAACACTAATTTTATCTTCTATGTATGGAAATTGTTACAGTTTTTGCACATGCTCTACAAATTATGCTAGGAACACACTGCATGATTTTCAGTGTTGCTGTTCATTTCACACCACACGATTGTCTGGGGTACCATTTAGCTGCTGTTGAGTGCACACTACAAAACGAATCATCAACGTGGGTCAGACATCACATTGAGGGTAAGATGGCTTTCAAATTACAAGTTTTGAAAATTAAACCCTTATAAACTACGAAAATGCAAACCTGAGAAAACAATGATGTCATGCACAAATGTATTATGTGTATATATTAGAAATGTGTACGTGCACAGGAAAAGTGACGTTGTCAGCTACTGGCCTGGCATGCATAACACAGTGTTTTTAATCCTTTTGCAGATCTGTGTGAAAGGGAATCTTGACAACACTGTCATCTGTATGTGAAACTTTTGTATCTAATGGGTATCAGTGACGAATCTGCGCTTCTCTATGATTGAGTCTTTGATAACACACACTACACAATACGTGACAGTCACTCACATGCACGAGCACCAATTTGCAATTGACTTTGTGAATCTAAATAAAATCATACAGTGTGTACCCGGCATTAAAAAGTAGAGATTTAACTTTTTTACAGCTTGTTAAATTTGTAACAACTTTGACTTACTCTATATTATGACATTCAAGTTAACTAATGCTACAATGATATATTACCTTCAAGTTCTGCAGGTTTGAAACCAAAATGGACATTATGGTTTGTTTTTGAAGGTACCGCACATGTTTTTTCTGATTGGCCAAAGTCAATAAAGGGACTACAGGTAGCAACAGCATGTGTAGGCTGTGGACCTGTGTTTGTCATGGCAACCTGACCAAGGAAACCTGTGTCATTTGTTGTCGACATCATCTGATTTGAGATACTGTCTTCATCATTCCCTGAGATCCTTCTCGTGGGAGCTCTGAACAACCTAGGTTTACAGTAAAAACCAGTCTGTTTACCCACTTATTGTTCTCCTGCCAATATCTATTTCAAACACAAAGAATTGCTTGTTACATCAGCAAATTTTGTTAACTCAATCAAGATGTAGCAAACCATACCGAGTCTTGAAGGGAGGAGCACTGGCAGTAGGTGAAGGCCCTGCTTCCACAAAATCCATCTGGTCGACAGCTTGATGTCTTTCTCTAGAAGTTTCATGGGTCCACAAAACAGATTCCTCCAGCTCATGTGATTTCACAGTCTGCCACTGGACACTTGCGATTGGATTGTGAATAGGTTTTTGTGCAGGAGGCAGAAATTTCTTTGATCTCTGAGAACAACCTTCATAAATGAGAAATTAAATAAAAAGTAACACTCTTCCAGTAAATTCATGCAATATACACCTGTAGCAATAAATGTACACACATATTGCAATTCTAGGTTGCATTTTATATTTTAAAAGGGTCATATGATGCTTTTTTAAAGATCATTATTTTGTGTATTTGGTGTAACAGAATATGTTGACATGCTTTAATTTTCAAAAACACATTATTTTTCATATACTGTACATTATTGTATGTCCTCTATGCCCCGCCTCTCTCAAACGAGTCGTTTTCTACAAAGTCCCTACTTCCGACAAGCGCAGTCTGCTCCGATTGGTCAACTGACCCAGTGCATTGTGATTGGCCGAACACCGCAAGCACTCGTCGGAAATGTAATGCCTCTTTCCATAATGGTGAGCTTCATCTTTCAAAATAAATGTAAAGACAGTTAATAATGTCCCTAATTTTACCATCAGTTCAAGCCCGAAAGGAGAACAGACACAGTGATGAAGCTCGTACATGTTTGCAGTACACAAGCCACAGATGGTTAAGACACCTGACTCCACTGTGTGACCAATCTCTCTCTCTCTGTCTCTCTCTCTCTCTCTCTCTATGCCAGATTGTCATAGCAAAGTCAGAATTATCTCCTCTCCTAGGTTTACGAAACTGTCGTCCATAAAATGCATTGCTGTTCTGTTCTTCTTCGAATCTTAAAGATTCCTAAATGCATCTACTTTCAGAAGGCAAAATGAAGTGCTTTTGCTTTCTCCTAGATACAGACAGCATCTCCCTGACATGGCTGCTTCAACACTAACTGCAGTTACTGAAACATGGCTTTTCTTTGTGTGAACATTTGGGCGGCATTACGCAAATATTTCCACATAGTGATGTAGACATATGGGGGCGTGTTTGAATGAGCCGTTTTAGGGGGGCATGGCAGAGTCTTAACCTTAATAAATAATAATAATTCATTATGTATATATAGCGCTTTTCTAGGCACTCAAAGCGCTTACATAGACAGGGGGTATCTCCTCATCCACCACCAGTGTGCAGCATCCACCTGGATGATGCGACAGCAGCCATATTGCACCAGAACGCCCACCACACACCAGCTTACTGGTGGAGAGGAGACAGAGTGATGAAGCCAATCAGCGGATATGGGGATGATTGGGAGGCCATGATTGTCAGAGGCCAATGGGAGAATTTATCCAGGATGCCGAGGTCACACCTCTACTCTTTTCGAAAGACATCCTGGGATTTTTAATGACCACAGAGAGCTTGTTGACAGTATAGTGTCCCCATCACTACACTGGGGCGCTAGGACCCACACAGACCACAGGGTGAGCACCCCCTGCTGGCCTCACTAGCACCTCTTCCAGCAGTAACCTAGTTTTCCCAGGAGGTCTACCATCCAGGGACTGACCAGGCTCACCCCTGCTTAGCTTCAGTGGGAAACCGGTCTTGGGCTCCAGGGTGATATGGCTGCTGGCCTTGATAAAGAATATCTCTTTGGATTTGTGACTTTAGTCTTTACAACTTTACAGATCTTCTTTATGCACCAAGAGGTTGTAATACTCCAAATAGAAAGAAAAATTTTAAATTGCATCATTTGACCCCTTTAAAAGAAAAACATTATTTAAAAAAATAAAAAAATAAATAAAAACATTAAAAATCTTACTATTCAAAAACTTTTGACTGGTAGTGTAAGATGATTATTCTTATAGATTGAAACAAAAAGTATAAAGAGATGATTGTCTGCCATCAGGAACTGAGTTACATGAATGCAGTATTGTACCGAGTACAGAATTCTTCTGCTCACCAAGCCTGCATTTATTTGATCCAAAACAAAAACAGTTACTTTTTTACTATATAAAATAACTGCTTTATTTTAAAATGTAGTTTATTCCTGAGATCAAAACTGAATTTTCACATCATTACTCCATTACTTCAGTGTCACATGATCCAGAAATCATTCTAATATGCTGATTTGGTGATTATCAATATTTAAAAGAGTTGAGAACATTTTTTTTTTTCAGGATTCTTTGATGAATTTAAAGATCCAAAGATTAGCATTTATCTGAAATAAAAAAACTTTTGTAACATTATACACTATTCCATTCAAAAGCTTTGAGTCAGTATGATTTCTTTCTTAATTTTTTTTGGAAGTAAATTATATACTAATATAATTAAAAATATATATTTTTAATTTAATTTAAATTATATACATTTTTATTTAGCAAGGATGCTCAAAATTGGATTGATCAAAAGTGATGATTAAGACATTTATAATGTTACAATTTCTATTTCAGATAAATCCTGTTCTTCTGAACTTTCTATTCATCAAAGAAACCTGAAAAAAAATCTGCTCAGCTGTTTTAAATAAATTATTTTTATTTAGCAAATCAGAATATAAGAATGACTTCTGAAGGATTATGTGACTGGAGTAATGATGCTAAAAATATAGCTTTGAAATCACAGGAATAATTTTAATTTTAAAATATTTCCATATTTTCATATATTTCTCAAATATTTTCTTGCTGTATTTTGGATTAAATAAATGCAGGCTGAATGCAGAAGATAATTTTTTTTTAAATGTACTGTTCAAAAACTTTAGACGGGTAGTGTATATTAACCTATAGTTTGAAGTTAAAGATATTAATATTAATTAGATGAGTCTGAGACAATTACTGAGACAAATACTGTTGTTGTTCTCTTGTTGACCTGACTGCTTCTATTGTTCTCATTTGTAAGTCGCTTTGGATAAAAGCGTCTGCTAAATGATAAAATGTAAAATGTAAATGTAAATTATTTGACAGTGATTTCACATTTATTGTTTGTATGAAGCCTTAATAAAAAAATACAATAATAAAAAGCAAAACATTAACTTATTTGTGCAGGGATTTTTTTTCTAAAATATTATATGGTTTTAAATGAGCTGTCATAGACTTGGCAAATTCATTTTTCATAAGTTTGTATGCACAGACATCTGTTGTGGGCATTCTTGGCAGTTTTTATGAGGCTTATTTAATAGTGTTAGAATTATATTATACTGACCGAAATTAAGAAATATATTATGATATAAATTTTGGGCATATCGTCCAGCCCTACTGGAAGAGGATGTGTATCTATATTGTCTTAATGCAAAGAGAGGAGGATAGTTGCCAAAACTCTCCATGGAGAACACCTGGAGAATTGTGGAAAATAGTTGAGTCTTGGGGTCGGAAAGTTTAAAAAATATCAAACAGCACCTATATCACCACAAGCTGTTTGGGAGAGTTTCAAGAAAAAACTAACTCCAGCATAATCAGTTTCCAGAAACTACTGGAATTTCAAATGGGGCTGGGTGTTATGGTCAGATAACACAAAAAAAATTTTAGCAGCAGAAACTCAAGATTGGTTTGGTGCCCACTGCCCCCAGGGATGAAAAGTACCATACAGTGAATGAAACATACAGTACTTCTATATCTTTAATGTTGTGGACAACTAATGTTCTGTCATAGCCTGTTCTTCCCTGACCTGAACCTTATAGAAAATGAGTGGGGTGAACTGAAAAGGAGAAGCACCAACATGAAGCTGGGAATCTTAAAGGTCTGGAGTGTCTGAAGGAATGGTCTCTGACCTCTTTTCTGACCTCTGACCTCACATGTTCTCCAAACTCATCAGGCATTATATAAATGAAGATTCAGAGCTGTTATCTTGACAAAAAGAGGTTGCAAAAAGTATTGAATAAATAAGTTTTTTTAATAAAAGACCAATATGATTAACAATGCAAATTTACTTTCACATGTTTCTTTGCTCATATTTACCAAGGATAAATATGGAATAAAGATTACCAAGGAACAATTCTGACCACAACAGTATGTATGTGTGTGTGTTTGTGTGTGTGAATATACAACCTAAATGTACACACACATCATGATTTTTAGGTTGTCATATATATATATATTTTAGGTTTATTTTTAAATTAAAGATTTAAACAGACAGACAGACAGACAGACAGACAGACAGACAGACAGACAGACAGACAGACAGACAGACAGACAGACAGACAGACAGACAGACAGACAGACAGACAGACAGACAGATAGATAGATAGATAGATAGATAGATAGATAGATAGATAGATAGATAGATAGATAGATTAGGGTGACCAGACGTCCCAGTTTTTGGTGTCCTGTCTCCGACTGGAGTTCTCAAATACCACTGTATCAATTATGATATTAATGTATGTAACCCACAACAATGAATATAAAAAAAAAACATTGTCCCTGTTTCAGTGAGATTTCAGTGATATTTTGACCACTGAAATAGGAAATGTCCCCGGTTTTCGCCGGTAATTAATAACTTACCCTGATGTTGTTTCAAACCCGTAAAACCTCCGTTTATCTTTGGAACACCGTTTAAGATATTTTAGATTTAGTCCGAGAGCTCTCAGTCCCTCCATTGAAACTGTGTGTACGGTATACTGTCCATGTCCAGAAAGGTAAGAAAAACATCATCAAAGTAGTCCATGTGACATCAGAGGGTCGGTTAGAATTTTTTGAAGCATCGAAAATACATTTTGGTCCAAAAATAGCAAAAACGACGACTTTATTCAGCATTGTCTTCTCTTCCGTTTCTGTTGTGAGAGAGAGTTCAAAACAAAGCAGTCTGGATATCCGGTTCGTGAACGAATCATTCAGTTCACCAAATCGAACTGAATCGTTTTAAACGGTTCGCATCTCTAATACGCATTAATCCACAAATGACTTAAGCTGTTAACTTTTTTAATGTGACACTCCCTCTGAGTTCAAACAAACCAATATCCCAGAGTAATGCATGCACTCAAACAGTACACTGACTGAACTGCTGTGAAGAGAGAACTGAAGATGAACACCGAGCCGAGCCAGATAGCGAACAATAGACTGACTCGTTTACGAGTCAAGAACCGGTTGCATCGGTTTTCGGATCACCAGTAGTTCTTTTGGACAGTTCGATTCAATAAACCGGTTGAAGAAAACGGTTCACCGGTTCTTTTGCGCTCGACGTATAATGGCGTCATTTGCGATGATTGCCCTTGATTCAAGCCTTCGGTTTACCCGCGCTCATAACACTAGCACAGAATCAGTTCAGAATCAATCACCAAAAGAATCAGTTCAGTTCGGACGCCCTGTGTGTCGGTCTGCTTCACGCTGAATCACACATGCGCAGTATCATCAGTTCCTCGGTTCACGAATCGGACGCATCTGACAGAAACGGTTCTTGACTCGTGAATGAGTCAATGTTTTGTTCGTTATCTGGCTCGGCTCGGTGTTCATCTTCAGTTCTCTCTTCACAGCAGTTCAGTCAGTGTACTGTTTGAGTGCATGCATTACTCCGGGATATTGATTTGTTTGAACTCAGAGGGAGTGTCAGCCACATTAAAAAAAAGTTAACAGCTTAAGTCATTTGTGGATTAATGCTTATTAGAGATGCGAACCGTTTAAAACGATTCAGTTCGATTTGGTGAATTCGTTCGCGAACCGGATATCCAGACTGCTTTGTTTTGAACTCTCTCACACAACAGACACGGAAGAGAAGACAATGCTGAATAAAGTCGTCGTTTTTGCTATTTTTGGACCAAAATGTATTTTCGATGCTTCAAAAAATTCTAACTGACCCTCTGATGTCACATGGACTACTTTGATGATGTTTTTCTTACCTTTCTGGACATGGACAGTATACCGTACACACAGTTTCAATGGAGGGACTGAGAGCTCTCGGACTAAATCTAAAATATCTTAAACGGTGTTCCAAAGATAAACGGAGGTTTTACGGGTTTGAAACAACATGGGGGTAAGTTATTAATTACATACATTTGCTATCTGGGTGAACTAACCCTTTAAATCCAAACAGGACTCACTAAGTGAGAAAAGGTGTGTTGCCTCTCCTTGGATGTCTTGAGTTGCAGGTATTTGTGATAATGAGGGTGGAGCATCAAACGTCCAGGAGCCCTGTCCCTGACATAATGGTTTCCTAAACAGAGTCATAAGAAAGAATAACCAGTTTCTCGATTTATTCATTCTTAGATAACTGACATCATGTGTAAAGGCCTACTCACACTTTATGAATTACTGGCCCGTCATAAAACAGGTTATCCACTGACGAAACGCCTTCTTCTGAGTCTAACATCTTGTGGTTGCCACCGACATCCTAAAAGAACAACTGTGATATAGAACATTGAAATATTAAGCTGTTATTAGGCATTGCAACATATTGAAGTAACGCAAGTTATCTACTGTAGTACTGTGAACCACCGAGTGTAGCTTTTAGCCACTGGCTATCGTTTCTCTGAGGTAAAATAATTAGCTGAGCGCGTAAAGCAAGCGGTGGACTGTCTGTTGGTAACGTTACACTCTGTTTGGCAAAAGTGGAAAAGCGATTATTAACATTCCTTTAAATAGTCCATATACGTACGTTTTATCAAACTAATTTGTTTGTGAGGAATACTTAGTAACGTAACTGGCGCTCTCGTGAAGGCGGCAAGTGAGCCCGCGAGCTGTGAAAGGTGTGAATCGCGCGCAAGGTCACGCGATCATCATCACAATTTTAAACACTGGCATTTTATTATAGAAAACAGATAATATCTGCTGAAATGCTCATAACATTACATTTCACGGATTTAAAGAGCAGAAAGCCACAATATTGATATTGAATTCATAAATACAACGCATTTACATTATTTAGTATGATATAATGTTAGCTGTCTGACTAGACGTATTTTAATGGAAAAACACATTTGATGGAATTTGTTGTGTTTCTCCAGTTCAGATTTGATGTATAAATGCATTCATGATTTAAAACAAACGTTTAGCTGTGATATATATATATATATACCATATATACCGGGCTATGAATGTTATTTTGTTTTTAATAATTGGCTGAGAGAGCCATTACCATTATTTCTGCTTATCCTCTTCTGTTCACTTTACCGTCAGTATTTCTACTTGCCACCTATCGAATTTGGAATACTCCACTTTATGTTTGGGGGGCATTATTTACAGGACTCATACAAATAATTAATTTTCTCCCGATTAAAAGTATCTAACATGTTTATGTTTTGTAGGTTTGTATCATACATAAGTGGTTGCCAGTGGGTAATCACAATATTAACATTATTTTTTAATACATTTGATCAAGTTTTTGGAACTCCCCTCGTTGTGATACAGTGCCTTTGTCTGTGGACCATCGAGCAAATATGGCGGCTTCGCAATAGATGGAAAGCTTGAGCGAGCAAAAATGAAATGATTTCACTTCAGTGTTATTTTACACAATCGCAGCTGCAGAAAGGTAGGCTTAAATGCATTTGGAAACAAGATTTAAAGGTGAAAACATCATAGTGCCGCCAATATTTTGATAGGGGCAAGGGGTTTTAAGCTTGATGTTGAACATAATGGGGCTTGACTGCTACCTTGCTAGCACACTCTCATAGTATGTAGTAAGCAATCCCTAAACATAAAGATGTCAGTGATAAATATAAGTTATTAATGCACGTTAATGTTGATCTTAACTGCATCTCTGAATTATTAAAATTACTGTTTATGAGTAAATTTCTTGCAGGATTGAATGCATGTTATGTTTTGTGAACCTCTAATTATACAACATAGAACTTGATCCACAAAGATATAATGTGTTTTTAAGAACTTTAATCACAACAAGAATACCATGATAACTGTTAATGCCTTTAAACGTGTTCTTATACATCCATACATAAATGTTTTACTAAAGGTACTTTTCTCGGAGCATGTGATTTACATAATTGTCATATGAAGAGATTTATCATGCTATCTGTTGGTGATTATTTGTACAATGTTAGTGGTAGTTAGTCCGTAGTTTCATTTATTGATTTATTGTACAGTGTGTCACAATGCACATAAACAATCTGAATTCCTTCTTATATTTTTATGCCTGTAGTTGGGATCTATGTGTTTCTGCTCTGAATCAGGTGTAATGAAAAAAGGTTATTCTTTAGGGTTGTTATAATATTACTGGCTAAAACACTGTATAGTTTTGTGTCATTTCCACTTTCACTTGTGTAAGCATGCAAGACCAACCAGTTGGGGGTGCTTACCATATTGCATGTAGGGCTTGATTGGCTTAATAAATTTATACATGTTGAAACTTATTTAGAATTTTGATGACATTGGTCATAAGCTGTCGAATTTAGCATGCAATGATGTTGTTAACCAGCTATACAATGGCTGTTCATGTGTAATATTTGTACAGTAAATAAATGTTATAACAGTAACATATTAGTTTTTTTAATGTTTTAGTTGGTAAAATACATGTGCACCACCAGGTTACAGCAAAAAATATATTCTTAATAATAACAAACAAAAACTACAATTAATAATGTGGCTAATCATGGCTGTTCATTACTATAGCTTAGGGCTGTGTATTGCCAAGAATCTGGCGATACGATACGCATCACGATACAGGGTTTGCGATACGATATGTTGCGATATATTGCTACACTGTAAGCAAGGTGATATATTGGCATATTTCTTATTTTAGGAATAGTAGATATTGTAAGGAAAGCTGTCATTAAGAACACACCATCATATGCAAACCTTAGCAATAAATAATTTTTTTTTTACCAGAATGCAGTGGGATATGAATTTGCAATAATCAGTCCCTGTAACATTCAACGTTATTGAACCAATTTTTGTGCGATATAAGACCATGCTTTAAAGGTTCACAGTTTGTTTACAGTTGTGACATACAATGTCATAACATTTTGATCTGAACAAAAAAATTACATCTGCTTAATATCAATGAAAAATAAAGTGCTAACAGCATTCCTGAAGAAAACAACACAATTGTAAAACAATAAAATTAATACAGATGATGAACCTTTCCACCTGGATTTCACAGGTTTTTCCATTTGTATGTATTTTCCACGTAAATCGCTGTAACCGCGACGCGAGCACCGCACCAACTGCTCAAAACGCCCCCAAAATGAGAGAAAGCTGCAGCAGCAGGACGACCCTCCCGCAGGTTGTACCCAGTGCGAGGCTCTTCACACGGATCGCAGCAAGGAGCGAAACTGAGATGATGCCCAGCACCACAGTCCCACGGTGGACCTTACCACAAAAGCCCAAATGACGGCACACTTCAGTGTTGTACACCGAAACATGAACTGGGACAATTCTTTCACCCCCCCATTACTAACAGCGAACTACATTAACTTAACATTAGTGGAGTCAGAGCCTGTCTACAGAGAGCCTTCCCACTCCCTATTAAGTCCTATTGTACTGAATTTTGGTTGCAGTACCACCAGAGTTCCACTGGGGGCGATCGCCATGAGTGCAAAATGAATGGGAGTCTATGGGGCTAGATGGCTAAATTTGTCCCTTCCATCCAATTGCCGTTGAGAAATCTTAGATCTGATTGTAGGTTTTGCGAGTTCAACATGGGTTATAGATCGAAAGTTGAATGAACGAGTACTTATGTCCTTTCGATTTCTTACAGGTTGAGTTGTTGTTGCCCATAACCCGCTAGCATTCTGCTAATGAATGTGAATGTGTATGACGTCATTGACATTTTAAAAGACTTTTTAAAGCAAATAAGTGACTCTAAAAAAATCTAACACCCAGCAATGTATAATTTCTTTGCATCTCCTTTCGAATACAACATTCAAATTACTAGACAAAAAATTCAATCTTGAGAAAAGTGGATTTTGAGGGTATACCGCCATTGACCTCCATTCATTCTGCACTCGTCCTGTGAGCGCCCTCATATGGAATCAGAGTGGAACTGCAACCAGTTCAGAAGCCGGAAGTGTAGTGAGAGTGAAACTTCTCGCCATATTAGACATTCTCTGGTGGAGTGCTCTAATGCTAGTATTTCCTCTCAGGATTTGTTCAGAGATGAAGACTGCCATCTAGCGGTCGGGAAATGAACTCAAAACTAAGCAACTGCCATGAATATTGCATGATTATTATTATTTTTTTGAAATATCGGTATTCCATTTTTGATAATCGATACAGCATACAGTAATACTAATGTGTATCGATATTTTCCTACACCTCTACGTTGTTCGTACAAACATGAATGGCAAAATGGTCTTTGTGACCCGTGTCCATAAAGTGTAACAAATCTTTAAATTGAATTGAATTTTGCAGTTTCAAATGTTGTTGCTGAATGATTTTTAAAAATAGACATCAATATATACTAGGGGTGTAACAGTACGCAAAAATCACGGTTCGGTACGTACTTTGGTTTTAAAGTCACTGTTCGGTTCATTTTCGGTACAGTAAGGGAAAGAAATGCAAAAATTTAACTGCAGGTTATTACTATAAACTTTTTTTAACAATTTGTTTACACTTTTTTAAAATACTTTTTAATAAAATAAATAATAAAATATAATTTATAATAAAATAAAAAAATAATAAGAAATAAAATACTGCTGCAAAGTTCTCCACTAAATAAAATACTCTCAGTCTCAAACCAATATCATATAATGAAAAATATAAATAAATAACTATGATTACAGTGCAGCATTACCAATCCCAGCTTGCAGGCCTGCTCCTATTTAAAAAATATATACTTTTCCAAAGTGTAAAGTGCAGCATCAACAGTTTCAGTTTTTAGACCTGCTCAGATTTCATTATTGCGTTGGACCGATCGGAATTAAGAGCAAAGGTCTGTTTAAATGCCGACGGGAGCTGCGTTTGAATTACAATCGTTTTTCCTAGTTGTAGTGATGTTCACACTCGCGTGATGCCTTTTGAAAACATTAGGCCGGTGACACACTGGCATATTGCACCTGTCAAACATAGTCTATTTTGCCGTCAATACTGTTGACGGTGTCCTTTATCAGTAGGCTTTATATTTATGCTCAACATGAAGTATAGATATTGTTGTCGTGAAGACAAGATCCTGGTCTGTCGGCGGTCTCCTTCTATGTCACCTACAGTAGCAGCAGCGCGCCTGCGTCAGGAACGATTCTGGTGTGTAAAGACACAGAAAACGCGAAGCAACTGACACGCAGCAGAAACGCCATGCTCACACCACGCAGCCAGTGTGTCACCAAGCCTTAGAATCAGCTGCAGGGCGGGATTTGCGCTGAACGCGGAGACTTCCGCCACTTAATATGTTCGTTTGGAAACACGAAAATGTGCCAATGTTCCGCAAACAACAACCTCCTTGACAGCAACCAATCTGGCTTCAGAAGTGGACATTCAACTGAGACTGCCTTGCTCTCAGTTGTTGAAGCTGTAAGACTGGCAAGAGCAGAATCCAAATCTTCAGTACTTATCCTGCTTGATCTGTCCGCTGCTTTTGACACGGTTAACCACCAGATCCTCCTATCAACCCTACTGGCAAAAGGCATCTCAGGAACCACACTTTAATGGTTTGAGTCTTACCTATCAGATAGTTCCTTCAAAGTATCTTGGAGAAGTGAGGTGTCCAAGTCACAACATCTAACTACTGGGGTGCCTCAGGGCTCAGTTCTTGGACCACTTCTCTTTTCTGTCTAAATGGCGTCATTAGGTTCTGTCATTCAGAAACATGGCTTTTCATACCACTGCTATGCTGATGACACTCAACTCTACCTGTCATTCCATCCTGATGATCCGACGGTAGCTATTCACATCTCAGCTTGTCTAACAGAAATTTCTACCTGGATGATGGACCATCACCTTCAACTCAACCTTGCCAAGACAGAACTGCTTGTGATTCCAGCAAACCCATCGTTTCATCACAATTTCACCATCAAGTTAGGCACATTCAAAAACAGCTCCTTCAAAAACAGCTAGAAGCCTTGGAGTTATGATTGATAATCAGCTGACTTTCTCAGACCACATTGCTAAAACTATCTGATCCTGCAGATTTGCTTTATTCAACCTCAAGAAGATCAAGCCCTTTCTTTCGGAACATTCTGCACAACTCCTTGTTCAAGGTCTTGTTCTGTCCAGGCTGGACTATTGCAATGCCCTCTTGGCAGGTCTTCCAGCCAATTCTATCAAACCTTTACAATTAATTCAGAACGCGGCAGCAAGATTAATTTTTAATGAGTCAAAAAGAATACACGTCACACCTCTGTTTATCAATTTGCACTGGCTTCCAATAGCTGCTCGCATAAAATTCAAGGCATTGATGTTTGCCTACAAAACTATCACTGGCTCTGCATCCATTTACCTAAATTTGTTACTTCAGACTTATGTGCCCTCTAGAAGCTTTCGTTCTGCAAGTGAACGTCGCTTGATTGTGCCATCCCAAAGAAGCACAAAGTCACTTTTACGGACTTTTAAATTAAATGTTCCCTCCTCAATCCGAGCAGCTGAGTCCTTAGCCATCTTCAAGAATCGGTTTAAAACACATCTCTTCCATCTTTATTTGACCCTCTAACTTTAACACTCACTATTCTAATTCTATTCTTAAAAAAAAATCGAATCTTTTTGTATTCTATTTTCTTTTCATTTATTATGCAATTGTATGTGTGTGTGTGTGTATGTGTAAAGACCTCTAACACTAGCTTGCTCTATTCTTTTTTTATTCTATCTGTTTTCTTTTTATTTATTATATTATTTAAAATCCCATGCTACGTGTACTGTTAACCTAACTGAGACTTGTTATAGGACTTATATATCATTGCTCTTTTTGTTGTTTTTGATTGCTTCCTCTGTCCTCATCTGTTAGTCGCTTTGGATAAAAGCGTCTGCTAAATGAATAAATGTAAATGTAGATAATGTAATATTACCTTGGTAACATCACAGAAAACCAGAATCTATCTATATGATATAATTGATATATTTGTTAAAGCTGCAGTCCGTAACTTTTGACGCTCTAGCGGTTAATAAACAGAACTGCTTGCGTCTTGCGGAAGAACATTGTAGCCGGAGCTACTTCTCTCTGTTTATGTCTATGAAAAATCACAAGGGTACCGGGTTACTCCGCCGCGGTACCCCCGAAGCAATCTAAAATAGTCCGAATATAAAAACTTATTATAGATGTACCCTAGTGATTCAGGACAGGCTAAAAACACGGTTTGGAAAATGGATTCATGGTGTACTCGCTTATTATATACAATTTGTAAATCTTGAACACAAAAAAAAGTTACGGACCGCAGCTCTGATTGGTTGTTTCTTACCTGGAGCGGTGAATTTCTGCAAATGGCAATAGGACCACTGGGAGGAGCCAGAGGAGCTTGATTTTTTTCACAGATTATCTGTCTCATATTCTACTGTCAGGACATAATGACAGGTATCACAAATACATTTTTTACAAAAGTTACCTACTTCAGCTTTAAACAACATATTGCAAACTAATACAGTGCAGCAACAATTTTACCAGTTTTGCATTGCCAATTAAATGAAGTACACGATTTATACAAATACTAGATCTCTGCATTTTTAAATGAGGGCTGATTTAAATTACTAAAATCTGTTGAATCTTATTAGGATAACTATAGAGCTTCATGATTAATAGAATGAGATTGCTATGCGTATCTTGTCAGTAAAGCCAGTTCTGTGATTAGTAGTAAATCTCCAGCATGTGTTTTCAGATGGAAGAACATTTACTACACAGAGCCATAGTTCACTGACAAACTATGCAAAATTCAGATGATTTAATCGTTCTGCGATTTATGAAAGCTGTTTGCATAGCTTGTCAGTGAAATTTGGCTCCGTGTAGTAAATACTGTTCTATCTGAAAGTTCGTGAAAATACCACATTTAATAACATGTTTTTAATCCAAACTCCCTTCATAACATCAGTCGAGTGTTTGAAATAAATCCTTCTGTGAGATGATGTGTCTTCTTACATAGAATAAGGCACACAACATATTTCATAGTATTCTAAGCAGTGATAAAGGCTACTATATATATATATATATATATATATATATATATATATATATATATATATATATATATATATATATACACACACACACACACACACAGTGGCACAAAGAAGTATTTGATACACTGGCGATTTCCAACTTAGAAAGAATGGAGAGATCTGTAATTTTCATTGTAGGTACACCTCAGCTGTGAGAGACAGAATCTAAAACAAAAACCAGAAAATCACATTGTATGATTTTTACATAATTTCCATTTTATTGCATTAAATAAATATTTGATACAATAGAAAAATAGAACTTAATATTTGGTACAGAAACCTTTGTTTACAGTTACAGAGGTCAGATGATTCCTGTAGTTCTTGACCAGGTTTGCAGACACTGCAGCAGGCATTTTGACGCACTCCTCCATACAGGTCATCTCCAGATCTTTCAGGTTTTGGGGCTTTCGCTGGGCAACACAGAGTTTCAGCTCCCTCCATAGATTTTCTATTGGGTTCAGGTCTGGAGACTGGCTAGGCCACTCCAGCACCTTGAAATGCTTCTTACTGAGCCACTCCTTTATTGTTGCCCTGGCTGTGTGTTTGGGGTCATTGTCATGCTGTAACATCCAGCCACGACCCATCTTCAATGCTCTTACTGAGGGAAGGAGGTTGTTGGCCAAAATCTCGTGATACATGGCCCCATCCACCCTCCCCTCAATACAGTGCAGTCGTCCTGTCCCCTTTGCAGAAAAGCACCCCATAAGCATGTTTCCACCCCCATGCTTCACGGTTCGGATGATGTTCTTGGGATTGTACTCATCTTCCTTCTTCCTCCAAACATGGCGAGTGGAGTTTATACCAAATAGTTCTATTTTAGTCTCATCTGACCACAAGACCTTCTCCCATGCCTCCACTGGATCATCCAGATCAGGGGTTTTCAAACTGTGGGTCGCGACCCACTCGTGGGTCACGGAATGGAACAAGGTGGGTCGCACAAAGTCACTTGGCTGCAGCTAATTTTGCGTTTCAATGACACACAGACACTAACACAGTTCAGTCTAGGGCTGCACGAATGTGACGAGTGGGGCGGGGCCTAGTGCCATGGGAACAGAGCTAGGCCGGTGGAGTGATTGGGAAATGAGCAACACTCACCGGTCTCAAGAACCACGGAGGAGATCGGAAAGATACAAAAGAGGAGCGATGACAGTGAAGGACGAGAGAGGACCAGGCCTGGGTTTTATTTTGTGTTTGTTTTTTATTTGTGCACGGCAGTCATCCGAGAGGGGCTGTCGCGCTGTTTTGTGTTTATTTGGTTATTAAAACTTTGATTGTCCGCCGGTTCCCACCTCTTTCCACGAAGGAGTCATCGAGGCGGTGGGCTGGAGTGAGTTCGCCCCCCCCCCCCCCCCCGGCAACTCACTCCAGCCCACCACATCGAGCACCCTCGGCGGCAGACTCCTTCGCCCTGCTCGATGGCACTGCGGATTCACCCCAGCGGCGAAGGATCTTCGGCAGCGCGCCCCTCCTTCCTCCCTGGCTTCGGCACCAGTGTAAAACATTAAAATCTTCACAATCACAGGAAGAAGGAGGCGGGAACTGGGAACCCACTCATCACAACGATATAGCCCACCAACATTAATAATGAACTGCAATATCCTTAGTGTGATTTTCAAATTGCAATTAAGTCCGTGTGCGTTGCGTGTTTTGAAGGTCTCAGAGCAATGTCATTAAAAGGTTCAATCTGTCTTTTTTTACCTATTTCACAATTATTTTAATCTCCAAACTGTTTTAGATAGTTCTGCTTTGCTTCTTATGCTTTTCTAAAAAAGTGTTGGATTGTGCTCCGTTCTCGCCGACACACACGGAAGGATCATGAATGCAACAAAACACAGCAGCGCAGATCACACTTCACTGGAGTGAGCCTGCTTCACGTTTTTATGGACACTACATATTTTAACGCCAGTAAACAAAAATTAAAACTTGTAAATTTGTAGTGAAATTTTCAGTTGTACTCTAAAATAAAATGGTTATTTTTCTTAAATACTTAATTTCTGTCATAAAAATTTTAAGTAAGATTAGGTTTAAAGTAATTTCACTCGTTGTTTTTTTTTTTTTTTTAATATTTTGGTGGGTCGTGAAATATATTACACTTGTCTAGGTGGGTCGTGGAATGGAAAAGTTTGGGAACCACTGCTCCAGATGGTCTTTGGCAAACTTCAGACAGCCCTGGACATGTACTGGCTTGAGCAGGGGGACCCTGTGATATATATTGCGATATGAAATCTAATCTAATTTTTTCTTACAAACAAAAATGGGGTGAGCACACTTACATTCTCATTTTAAATGATTTAAACATCGACACCATCATGTCAATTGATTAATATGCGCAAGGGAGAGAGAGCAAGACAGCACTCGTGTTGTTTGAAGACGGTCGGGGTTCGCTCGCTCTCTCTCTCTCTCTCCCTCTGTCTCTCTCTCTCTCTCTCTCTCTCTCTCTCTCACTCTCTCTCTCCCTCTCTCTCTCCCTCTGTCTCTCTCTCTTTCCCTCTGTCTCGCTCTCTCTCGCTCTCTCTCTCCCTTTGTCTCTATCTAGCCCCTTTCACACTGCACGTTGGACCCGGCAAATTGCCGGAACATTGCCGGGTCGCCTTCTGTGTGAAAGCAAACACGTCCCGGGATTGATTCCGGCATTGAACCCGGGTCGGGGACCTAGTAACATTGCCGGGTTCAACCTGGGACGAGTAGTCCCGTGTCGAAGTGATGACGCATGTTATCGCGCGACTCTTTTACCAGCTGTTTTGAAGGAAGATCAACGTTGTGACGAAAAAATATGTGCAAACTGTAATGAAGCAGAGATCAGTTTGTTCCTCACTTTCCGCGCTGACGCCGAGATTGTTCACTAGCTTCAGTGAAAGTATAACGTGCCTAACGTTTTCGACTCGTACATTACATGTCACGCCCTGATGTCACGTGTCGTTACGGGATCTTTACGGGTTGTGTGTGAAAGCACGCACATATCCCGGGTAATCACTGGCAGTGTGAAAGTGCAAAATCTTGCGACCCGTGAACAATTGCCAGAACACTTTACCCGTGTGTTTGCCGGAATGGCAGTGTGAAAGGGGCTTCTCTCTCTCTCTCGCGCGCGCGCTCTCTCGCGCTCTCTCTCTCTCTCTCTCTCTGCCCTGTTAAACTGATATGACTTAAAAACACATGCAAATGATAAACTTTCACTCTATGATGGTTAAGCTGTGCAATTAATCCACGAATCACATTCGTCAAGGGCCGTGGAGCAGCTGGCCCGTACAGTTAATGAATAACGGATCAACTACGATAGCCTACATCGCACATCCTGCGATGTGACTATCGTGGATACGTACATCGCGATATCGATGCTTAAACAATACATCATGCAGCCCTTATATATATATATATATATATATATATATATATATATATATATATATATATATATAGCCTATGGTCATTAATGACTCATGTCGTTCCAAACCCATAAGACCTCCGTTCATCTTCGGAACACAGTTTATGATATTTTAGATTTAGTCCGAGAGCTTTCTGACCCTCGGGTCTGTTGTGAGTGCGACTGCTGTGACAGTTGACGTAAGACGCTGCTGACGTGTTTTCTGGTGCGCCCAATAACAAAGATAACATTTCAGCAGCGTCACTGCAGTCTTGTGAATGCGAAGAGAAGATAATGCTGAATAAAGTCGTAATTTTTGTTAGTTTTGGACCAAAATGTATTTTCGATGCTTCAACAAATTCTATCTGACCCTCTGATGTCACATGGACTACTTTGATGATGTTTTTATTTCCTTTCCGGACATTGACAGTATACCGTACATACATTTTCAAAGGAGGGTCAGAAAGCTCTCGGACGTAATCTAAAATATCTTAAACTGTGTTCCCAAGATGAACGTAGGTCTTATGGGTTTGGAACGACATGAGGGTGAGTCATTAATAACATCATTTTCGTTTTTGGCAGAACTAACCCTTTAATTCCCAACACCCCCATCCTTTACTCATACTACAGAAGAATTGGTTCAATAACGTTGAATGTTACAGGGACTGATTATTGCACTGTTTTCTGGTTAAATAATTTTTATTTACTTGTTGTTAAGATTTGCATATGGTGGTGTGTTCTTACAACATACAGAACTACCAAATCTTGCTATAAGTTCAATTGTATCACATAATATAACTGCTGTTAATATTATTCACCGTCTGTTTGATTACCTCTTTAATTGATTTTTCCGTACATTTCTGCCATATGTACATAAACTGAATCACCACTGTTAAACGACTACTAAATATTGTAGAAACTTAATTTTCTGTGAAGTTGCTTTGCAAAGATTTGTGTTGTAAAAAGCGCTATACAAATAAACTTGAATTGAATTGTTTTTAATGACCGCTTTCCTAAAAATATATCCTATTCCTAAAATAAGAAATATTCCAATATATCGCCTTTCTGACATTGCAATGCATCGCAATATATTGTATCGGAACCCCTGTATCATGATACGTATCGTATCACCAGATTCTTGGTAATTCACAGCCCTAATAACGATGGCGCTGCATCTTTCTCTCAATAAGAAACCTGCTGTCGGACATGGATCCTGAGTAACCTGATTGGATCCCTATATGGAAATCTACATCCAATCCCCTTGAGGCATGTTGCAGGGTCGTATTTGATTGGTTTGGGATTCATTTTAGTATCTTGTAAGAACTCTTCATATTAGGCCATCCTTAAAAATATTCTTGTTTGCCGTAACCCGACCGACCCTGTCAATTTAGGACCGACTCGATTTATTTTTTTTGCTTTTAGTCCGACCGACTTGCCGATTGTAAATTTGCGTTAAGACCGACCAATTTTTTTTTTACTCTTTAAACAACTAATATAAAAGCAATAAAATAATAATTATATTTAAGTATTGTAACTATATAAATTTCCTAGGCCTACATACAAACGAAGGCTATCTTCCTTAATTAAAAAAAACCTTGTGACGTCATCTATGTTTACACTATTGGTTAACTGATGTCACACTATGGCCTGTGAATTCACTTCGTCTGATATTCTCATTCATTGTCAGAGTCAACGGTTCGCTCTTGGTAATGATGGCTGCGGCTGCAGTAAACAAAATGTTCATGGTCACTGCATACATGCCAACCCTCCCTAATTTTCCGGGAGACTCTCCGGGAGTTTGTGTATGTGATATATATGACGACACACAACCCCCCCCCGGTCCTTTTTAATATCTCCCTAATTTTGAGGTCTCAAGGTTGGCAAGTATGGGTCACTGTTCAAAGTCATACGGGTGCGGGCACCATAATACATCTAAAAAATTCCTTAAAACAGCTTGACACCGCTTTAACTCGGCACAAAATTCTGGAAAAACTTTTCCCATCCTTTCATCCGTCTAGTCTAAAACCGTGTCCGTGTCGACTGTCACTTTATGTTCGAAAATCTATTGCACGAATCGATTGGACCAACCATCACAAGTTTCGAAAACGAAAATAGGAGATTGATTTTAACGACCTTCTCCTGGAGCGCGTCCAGGTTTTTATTTTATTTTATTTTTTTTGGAGCTCGTTTTGGAACACGCGTCACACTGCAACTGCAGCTTCGGACACACACGCATAACAGCAAATAATACTTCTGCACAATGTTTCTCTTTTTACAACAGAAATGTGAATTCTGCCGGTATTCAGACAGTCTCATGCATACAGATTCAGGCTAGAATCGGCTAGGGCTGTCAAAATGGCTGAAAAACTAAATTCAAATTTTTTACTTAAATATGATCAGAATTCGAATTGTATTAATTTAAAATGCATAATAATTTCAGTTAGGGTGAAGGAAAGCATTTTGTTTCTCTTCTGAGGCCTCAAGATAGCGCATGACTGAAAAAACAACGTGATATTTAAAATAATTTTTATAAACCAATTATTATTAAGTTGCTTAAAGAACTATAAACAAAACAGCGTCATGTATGCATGCATTGTTAAATAAATAAAAAGGGGCGGAAAACCAGTCACATGGTTTTCTTTTCATTTAAAAACATGAGATGCAGGTGGATGGGGAACAAAAACCCAACATAAAGTCTCGAAATATTTTTAGAAAATTAAATTAAATACATTAATTTTACATGTCTTTCTAAACATGCGGCTCATGCGAGACGCGAGTCCAATGGTGTCCCTCTAGAAAATGCGCGAAATATGAGTTCTGTGTGAACAGGTTGGTTTCAGTTTTGATGTAAACAAGATCTTCTCCACATTGATGTTCTCTTTATGTTTTTTTCAACTGGATAGGCTGACATAACCTTATAATGCAATTCCACATACATCGTCATCGCATCTCGTGCGCCACTGATAAAGATCAAGTATACTTCAGCGGTTCTGCACACTGTCTGCATTATGTCCTTTTCATCCGCGTGCGGGCATTTTTTGAGACCGCGCGGACGGTGAGCATACACGATGTGAAAGATGAGACAGCAGCTACTGCGTGTCAAGCTCGTCCGCATTTGAAAGTTGTGTAGACATGGCTGTGCGTGCGGCGAGATGGTATGGAACACCGACTGTGAAGTACCGGGGCTCATAACGCAGCTTCCTTAATGCACACCTAAAATTCGAATGCAACGTTTTTGCATTCGAATGTGGATTTTTATTTTAAATTCGACGAATATTCGAAATTCGATTTTTTTTTTTTTGACAGCCCTAGAATCGCCTATGCGATTTTTTTTTGTTGTTGTTGACATTTCTAATTGTAAACACAGCCATGTTTATGCCTGCAGTAAATGTTTTGCATTATGGCAGTCCACTATGCTTATTGTTTTTCAAAAATGTTGCACTCCTGTTTGTCATTGTGCACCTAACTTCATCATCAGAAATATTATTGTCTTTACATTCGCCCTGCCTGTTGTCCGTGGATTTACCTATATTTGGTGTTATTTGCCGTATAAAACTTATTTAGACATGCAAAATCGATTTTACAATCGATTAAATGAACACTTGTCTCTCAAATCGAACAGGATTTTTTTTCACAAAAGTGACAACCCAAGAAAGCAAAGGACACGGTCTCTCATTTGTAGGTTGCATTGATACCTAGTGGTGGATGCAAGTAAAACAGTATAACAGTACCTAATTTTTTTCTTCTCACCTGAAATTCATTCAATAAACATGTTTTTGACAAAGATTTTAATTTGTTTGTGGTCCATATAGCCTGCATCAAAATGAGGTTTGCAATTATGCGCCTGAAGGCACTGGTTGAAGACCCAGTCAGTGACGTCATGATATGCTAATTTGTTTAAATTCATACCTACGTCATCACCATCACCAAAATCTTTGTTCTTTTTAAGGATGGCCTTAGCTCCGCTGAGGCTGAGCCTTTTTACTTCGCTGTTTCCATGGTGTTGTTCTATACAGTCCCCAAGGCGTTAATGGCATGTCTTGTTCCCATCTCTCAGAGTACAGAGGTTATCATAGTTAGAGATCGACCGATATGGGTTTTTCTATAGCCGATGCCGATGTTTAGAGGTCAGGGTCAGCCGATGGCCGATATGTGCTGCCGATTTTTAGGGCCAATATCTTGAAGTTTTCCCCTTCATTTGCATGCTAAAATGAAACACTAATAATAAGTGGATGCACAACATTTCTAAACTTATCATCATTTATTGAGCACTGACTTGAACCATCTCTCGAATCTTAATTTTGTGCACTGCACGGTATTAAAATAAATGTATCCAAAGTTAACCAAACAAAATCAATAAACTGACCAAGTATTAAATATATAAAACAGGTAATATATATATATATATATATATATATATAAAGTAAATAATTTGCATTAAAGTTTTAGAGCATTTATCAAGTAGAATTTTTCAAGTTTGTTGGAACATAAATGTAAACTTAAATATACATTTAAATAAATACAATTTTAGAAATAAAAATCAATTAAACTGAAAAATATAAAAAAATAAATATATAAAAAATAAATAACAGTAGTGCTGCAAACACACTAGCAACCAGCAACATTTGTGTTTGGTATAGATGACACAGAACATCTAAAGTGCATTCTAATTTCAAACTTACATCGCAGTCTGTGCATTATTAAAATAAAGTACAGTCAACCAAACATTTAAAAGGTTACACTGGTCAGTTTAAATAGACCGTAGTATACCGGTCCACTCTGCTGTTATGCCAAGGAGGTTTTTGCTCATGTGTAGAGGATGATCTTTCCGTCTAGTTTACATTAAATAAATAAAAAATATAATAGTTTAACATTCAGATACATTGCGAATATGGAAACATTTGGATACGTGCAGAACGAGACGTGAGCAAATACATCTACTCAAACCCGCGCTCGCTCGTCCTCGTATGGATCGGATCATTTTTCGGATCAGCAAAAAAAAGGCCAAGACAAATAAACATACGTTTTGTCTTTTTTTAATTAACATTAAAATATTAAATTAAAATATATGAAATCAACTTAAAGTGCACATAATATCTTCTTTTTAACATAATAGCCCGACTTCTCGTATTCCAGTGTGCTGTGATGAAGTGAGCAGTTATCGTCACAGAGCTCTCCGTCCCCCTGGACGTCCACCCTTCTGTCGTGAGCGCAACAGAGGATGCTCGGGATAGTTCATCCACAACTTTTTTCTTCTCCTGTTCATAAAGATCTGGCACAATCTTTTGACTCTAACTTCTTTCCTTCATCATTATATCTGACAGGGAATCCAAAATGCGCGGGGCGTTCAAGCTCCTCTGTTCCTCCGCTCGCCATTACCACTGAGTGTGGACTGAACATGCGCAACTTTTTTTTTTCATAAATTAATCCGGGGGTCACGTGTGTGCCGAACCGAAGATATTGATCAATGATGATCCGTTGCACCACTACTATAGTGTGTCATTTGAAAACATTGCAGTTGCGTTTTAAAATACAACAACAAGCACCACGAAACCATTTAAAGAGGTGCATTCAGCGGCCTTCCTTGATGGGAAACAGTCAACAAAGTAAAATGATCTCCAATGTATGGCGCGCTCTCTTCATTTTATCAAATGATCATAATCACATCTATTCATTTTATAGTCCTGCTACTAGCATTTTATTCAGACTAAAACCCCTTTAATTCGGGTGAGAAAGCTTTTTTTCCAAGTGGCTTTTGCACATAATAATAATACCGCTGCAGACGCATTTTGCAGCATTAAGGTAATTAATTGATCATTAATTTAAACGACGATATTGACATCCCTAAATACAAATGAGTTGGATGGAAAACTGGTTATTGTCTGCATCAAACCATGCTTCTGAACAAATGTCATTCACCGTTCTGGGCAGCTCCAGGACAGCTGTCTCTCTGAGCACGCTGCTGTCTGTGAGCGGGGCGGAGTAACGTCAGAGACAGTTTACTTTGGTAACGTCACGCTGCAGTGTTTGTTAGAGCTGTCAACTTCTCCACCCCATTTACAGAGTGAAATTCTCTGACCACCTTTATCTCCCAGGACTGTTGTTGAATCTTCCAAAACTTTCGGCTTGGGGTGCTTCACATGCTGCTGCAGCAGCACTTTCCACCGCACCAATAACACGGGGCTGCCCGCCGACGTGCCTGACTTTAAATCGGCGCTACTAAACACGGATATCGGCCGATGCCGATATATTAAAAAATTACAAATATCGGCCCGATATATCGGTCGACCTCTAATCATAGTAAAGGGAGACGTTATCCATCATTAGAGATCTTGATATGATATTGTTTATCAACCGTTGCACTCTGCCATATAGTCTATGCTTGACTGAAGTAAGTTGTCTGTGGATGTTATAATTGTTTTACATAGAATGTAGCACAGCACATTCCATATAACAAACTTTATTTTTCAAATCCTAAAGGCCGGGACACACCAAGCCAACTTCAAAGAACTTGAAGGAACGATAACCAACAGTGTTGTTGCTTTGCGTCGGCAGCGTCAGACCAAAAAGGAGTGCTTGAACACTACACCACACAGACTTCAAGCCGACTGCAAACTAACATGCATGTTCTGCACCTGTGTAAGAGAAATTAGCTGTCTATCTTAGCAGCTATCAATAGTATTTATTCGTCATTCAAGAGAAGAAACTGAAATAAGGATATACGCAGATATATGAAACATAGCAGAGCTTGCTTAGCATTTTGAATATCTGTTGTTGTTTCTTTTTTAGCAGCTCTTGCTGTTATGAAAATATTCCCATAGGCTATTGAAATGCTTGGGAAATATCGCATAACATTAGAAAAATCTTCTGTCTGTATCGCCTTCATTTACTTAGTCGTTTTCATCACTTTCAAATTTTTTTATTCTCCTGCACTGACCCGTTTGCTAAACTGATCATCGAATCAGAATTCTCACTGACTACGTTTACATGCATCATTTTTGGTTCAGTTGGACTGAATTAATTTCAAATGATGAATCTGCATGTAGTGTTTACATGAACGATAAATAAAGTGATCAGGTTGATGTGCTTGTTTATATGTCACAAGCTTCAAATCAGAATAGATTTCTTTTGACATGCGCACACTGCACAATTATATCACTCTTTGCACATAATAACCACTCACCTACACATCTGTTTTTAACAGCAGAATTAATAATTATCCATTTATTAGTTGTCCTGCTACACTTCACAGTTGCCGAGTGAAAGGAGAGTTTTATAATGACAGGACAGCATTTATACAACACTTTATTCATACGTCATTACGTATTTCTGCATCATTGCACATGCACACGCTTTCAGTTTTGTGGTTCAATCTGATCGAGTGTTTACATGCACTCTCAATAGTATTAAAAGAGGAATAAACTACCCCCTTCAATTGGATCAAAACTTAAATTCCGATCGAGCTCAAGCTGATCGATTAAGATGTTTAAATGAAGGCTTTTCAGTCCGATTGAAACGTCCATACGAATACAAACAGATTATTTGGTTGCATGTAAATGTAGCCACTCTCACCAACGGTGAAGATGGCCCCAACGGCGCTTCATCATGTAGAATTAGGCAAACTGCCACAGATGAGAGCCGATGTCTGGAACACTCCAAACAAACTAGCCCGACAGACGAGAGCCAACTGCCGATCATCAGCTTGGTGTGTCCTGGCCTAATAAATTCTATAAGATGGGCATGCTGTGGATCCAACTGCCTGTATTTGCTATAGGGTAATTTAATGTTTAGTGTTTTGAAGATAACATTAGGCCTAATTCATTTAATTATTGATATGCATGCTCATCTAATTTTTTTCTCTACAGAAACGGCCCTTGGGATTCCTAGGAATGTCTGGTTTGGAGGAGAGTGCCAAAATAGAGGAAAATGACACCTCAATGTCAAGAAACTCTCAGGACCTTTTGAACAGCGAGACATTCTGTGCAGAGGGAACTACATCAGGACCATCAATGCATTATCCTCAAGAGACCATGGCATTACTCAGTGACCAAGGAGACCTCCTGACCACTGTTGGTTTTATGGACACCATCTGCTCAGATGGACCAGCCAAGGCTGCTTACGTCAATGGATCCACCTCACCCCATATCTCAGATGAAATCTTGCTAGATATTTCAAAAAATGTACCAGGATTCCTTCCCAAATCATTACATGCTCAGAATTCAGTCACAACCAATGTCCACTTTGAAGGACCTGATCCACTCAGAAAAGAGGGGGAAATAACAATCAGGCAAACGTTGACTGCGGAGGATGTGGAGCATAGGGGCATATGGGGCTTTGATACAGAATCTCCAGAAAGCTCATTAGATCATGATGATGATGGAAATGACCTTAACTGGAATCCCCAAAGAGAATTTATGAAGTTCCTGTGGGATGATGATAAGGGTCTCGAAATGGAGGGAAAACTGTCCCCTGTTCCTTCACCCATCAACCATAAAAGAAGAGCTCCTTCACCGCTCGGCCATAAAAGAAGACGTAAAGAAAAACTGGTGTTAAAAGTTGATCCGTCAGAGGACATTTACCCTGAGTTGAATTTTAAATCAAAAAAAGATCACCTTGGTGAAGGAAGCCAGATAGAATGTAGAGCTGTTAAGAAGACACGTTCCCCAAGGAAACCATCTAAATTAAAGTCACCCATTGTAAAACGTACCAAGTATTTTAATGGAGCTGCTGAGGCAGTCAAACACCTGTTTGCCAAACCAGCAAAAAAGCCTGTTAGCAAGACTCAAAAGTTGGGATTAATTAGAGAAAATTTGCCATCAGACTCATGTTCTAATGAGGAACTTACATTTTTTCCTCGTAACAGTGGTTTTAAAGAGAAATCTCAAGAACACAGCCAAATGTCATGTAATACAGACACAATTAATTCAAAGCCATTTATATGCAAGGAATGTGGACAGTGTTACCATGATCAGAGTTCGTTGTTAAATCACATAAGTGTTCACCGGGACAAGCGACGGAAAATTACTGAAGAAAAAAACGAGTTGCATCAAATTAAAGATGAAGGTAAAGATGCAAAGTTGCAGTGTCCCCAGTGCACTTTTGGAACGAACTGTCCGAACACCTTTGTGCAACATGCTAAGACCCACGAGAAGGACAAGCGGTACTATAGTTGTAATAAGTGTGATTTTGTCGAAATGAATGAAGTTGAACTGAGACGCCATTTGCTTCATAAACATGGCATCAGTGGGTCTGATCTGACTGTTTGGAAATCAGATGGATTTCAGGAGCGTAAAGTCAATAAATCAGTATGTCCAGTGTCCTTCTCCCATTCTTTCCAAAGAAAAACTAAGAACATTGGAAATCATGTGGAGGCTTCGTTTCAACCACAGTTTATTGAAGAACAGGCATCCTCACATTCCCTTGACAATTGTGATGAAGAACCATCTGAACAGTCATTCTCTATTTGCAATGTTCTTACATCATGTGCAAAACCAACAGCAAGGTCGCCAAAATTGTCACTGAAGATCCGAGCACCGGACAAAAACAAAAGCTTTTCATCCAGTGAAAAGTCTGGTCTTCTACGGAAGAAAAAAGTGTGGATGAGTAAAGGTGTCCAAAGCCAATCAAAACTTGACAATTCAATTCACACACTTTTATCCAGAAAGAAATGTAGTAACCAGAGTAACTCAGAATGCAACACTCAACGGGAAACTGATGAAAGCAGTACAAAAGAGTTTCTTGACAATTCCCTCAATTGCGAGACCACTTTTTGCGGAACTGGTGCTAGTTTGTCCCCCTTAAAGTGTCTGAAAAGATCAGCTCATTCTAAAGAAGGCAACACTAAAGGAACTTCTAACTCTGATGAAAACATTACTTGTTCAGAAGATGTTGGAAACTCCAACTATATGCATACAAGTTTGGAAAAGCAAACATTAAAAAAGTCACCTTCCAAAAGGAAAATGTCTACTCCATTCCACAATATGCAGGGCCAAGATATTCTTTTAGATTTCCCAAAATGCAGACAAAATTTTAAGAAACCTGAAACATCCACAAGAAGTAAAGAAATTATCAACAACGGTCATTTTTTGTGTGATTCTAATGATGACCTTGGACGTGAAGAATGTGAAAGTAATGAGAATGCTAATGCACGTTTTGTTAAAAAACAGACGACACCTGCAAAAGCAAGTCTTGGTGCCTCAACTGATCACTTTTGGAAAAATCACAGTTCCCCAAGGATGCTCTCTGTCAAAGATGAATGCAAGGATGAAGAAATCTCGGAAGCGATCACAGTTGTAAAGCGTGAACCGGGTTCAGATGTTGAGACAGATCTGAAGGCTTGTCCGTACTGTCCTGCTGTATTTGAGTCAGGAATTAGCCTCTCTAATCATATAAGAGGACATTTGCACAGAGTGGGCCTGAAAGTACGGAAAGCTGCAGTTAAGGTGACTTCTCGTGAAAAAGTACCTCCAGTTCGACGACGAACACTGCCACCAGTCAAAACAGGTAATGCTTCTCTTATTCTTGATATAATTCCTTGCATGTATACAGAAGTTTTCGGTTTCATTTGTTAATGAAATCAGTTAATATATTAGTTGCAGAAAAGCCTTTATTTGTGATCGTTAACTTTTTTCAGGTTTAAAAGACAAATGCAAAAAAATTTGAGGAAAATGACAGAGTTCAGATAAAGCTTTAGTGTAGGCTAGATATTTTATTTAGCACCTGGTTTTGCATTTACCATCCATAACAAGGAACAATAATTATCGGCTTATCCATATTGACTAGAATTTTTTATTTAAGTGCATCCATGGAAAACATTTTGTACTAGGCATATACTAGTAGATGCATTTATGCTACAGAGTTTAGAAATGTTACATAATTTAGCAGTACATTTTTCAGGTTTGGTCAGAACAGTGATGATAATCTAATTTTCTGATAATTGGCCAGTAAGCGCTTACAATGAGGACATTTTCAGCTTTTTCATATACTGAATATACAGTCCATTCGATTTGCAGAAAATTGATTTGATTAATTACAATTTTACAAAAAAAAAAATCTTTAAATATACAAAATGGGCATTGAAAAGTATGTATGACATGTCATGTATGGCGTGAAGCACTCAAATCAGACAGTCTCAAATTCCAGATGTTATAACAATTATAATTTAATAGATATAATCACTTCTCATTGAAAAGGCATTAAAGCATAAGCTGTAAAATGGAAAGATTGGAGATTCACTAAAAAGAGTAATGTTTCATTTCTGATGTTTTAATTTTCTGAGCTGTTTTTTTATTCCAGGTGCTCAAATCCTGGCCAAATATACTTGATTTGTTCATAGTCAGGAAATGTGTGTGTTGGAGCATCGCTGATAGGCATAAGATATTGATGTTAAGGTACCTTTAAGGTAGTAGTTTAAAATTCCCACACAACCAGTGTGTTGCAAGATAGCTAACATGCAGGCTGGTTAGTGTAGGCATTTTCAGTTTTAGTTTAGACAAACTGAATTGGCTTCTAAGCAATTAATATGTGTTGTAAATGAAACCGATTGCATATGGTTTCTTTGTTGCAGAAGAGGATACATCCCAGACTAATCATCCAGCAGAGCTGAAAACTGACTGCCAACAGACAGAGCTCATCTGTCCTCTCTGTAGGGACTGGTTTGACACAGGGACTGGGCTGTCCAACCATGTACGAGGCCACCTGAAGCGCCTAGGCAAACCCTCTTCCACCACATCTAAATCTCCAGTGATCATATTGAAAGAACTGATGCGTGACAAGAAACAGTTTCAGATGAAGCTACAGGTTCTTGAGAAGAAGTGCCGCGCCACCAATTCTTTCCATCCTATTCGGTTGAGTAACGGTTTAACATTTGCATCTACTGTCAAACGGAAGAAAGATGATAGGGAGGACAAGAAACGGATAGACATTGGTAAAGCCTCACCACCAAGTGAACTGATTGGAATTTTGAAGAAAAGAAGAGCCCATGAAGAGACCAAAGCTAAGCAGTCAACCCACACAGCGAGAAAGGCTATTCTTTTATCTTCAGACAGAGACTGTGGCATGGAGATACAACCTTTCAAAGCAGTGCCAAATTCACTAGCAGGTAATGTTTCAATGAATTAGTGCAGGGCAACGAGTAATCGCAATTAATGTCATCCAAAATAAAAGTTTTTGTGTGCATAATATATGTGTATGTACTGTGTATATTTATTATGTATATGTGACCCTGGACCACAAAACCAGTCATAAGTGTTAATTGGGGGAAATTGAGATTTATACATCATCTGAAAGCTGCTTTCCATTGATGTATGGTTTGTTAGGATATGGCAATATTCGCCCGAGATACAACTATTTGAAAATCTGGAATCTGAGGGTCCCAAAAAATCTAAATATTGAAAAGAATCGTCCAAATGAAGTTTTAAGCAATGCATATTACTAATCAAAAATTACATTTCGATATATTTACGGTAGGAAATTTACAAAATATCTTCAGAACATGATCTTTACTTAATAACCTAATGATTTTTGGCATAAAAGAAAAATCGATAATTTTGACCCATACGATGTATTGTCGACTACTGCTAAAAATATACCTGCTTGACTTATGACTGGTTCTGTGGTCCACAGTCACAATAAATACAGACACATGCATGTATATATATTTAAGAAAAATATGTTGTTTATATATTAAATATTTATATATAATATAAATTATGTGAAGTTAAATATATACATGTAAATATTTTCAAAATATATACTTCATCTGTGTGTCTTTAAAGTGATGTGACATACAGCCTGGCCCATACTCAGAATTCGTGCTCTGCATTTAACCCATCCAAAGGGTGCACACACACACACAGCAGTGAACACAAACACACTCTGAACACACTCCCAGAGCAGTGGGCAACCAGTTATGCTGTGGCACCCGGGGAGCAGTTGGGGGTTCAGTGCCTCGCTCAAGGAGGCCTCAGTCGTGTATTGAAGGTGGAAGAGAGTGCTGTACATTCACTCCCCCCACTTACAATTCCTGCCAGCCCGGGACTCGAACTCATAACCTTTGTATTACAAGTCCAAATCTCTAACCATTAGGCCACGACTTCCTTTATATATGCATTGTAAATATACACACTACACACACATATTATAAACAAAAACTTTTATTTTGGATTAATCACGATTCATCTTTGCCTAGCATTATTAACCATACCCATATGCTTCAAATGCAGATTTTTTTTTAAAACAGTAAGAGGTTATAATGACAAAATTATTTTTTGAGGGTAACTATCTATTGAAATAACATAATAAACCCTCATATTTAGTAGCTGAAAGCTGAATAAATAAGTTTTTCATTGATGTATGGTTTGTTAGGATCTGACAATATTTGGCTAAGATACAACTATTCGAAAATCTGGAATCTGAGGGTCCAAAAAAATTAAAATACTGAGAAAATAGCTTTTGAAGTTGTCCAAATGAAGTCTTAGCAATGCATATTACGAATCAAAAATTAAGTTTTGATATATTTACAGTAGGAAATTTACAAAATATCTTCGGAACATGATCTTTACTTATCATGTTATAATGAATAACCTAATGATTTTTGGCATAAAAAGAAAAATCGATAATTTTGACCCATACAATGTTTTTTTGGCTATTGCTACAAATACACCCCAGTGACTTAAGACTGCTTTCGTGGTCCAGGGTCAAATTTAATTTGTCCATTCATATTTGGTCAAATAGCAAAAGAAAAAATTGACAATTTTTCTACGACTATCCAAAACAGAAAAAAACTATAACAACTGATTACAGCCTGAAGAGACAAAGATCAAATGTACTGTTAATTTACTGTTAGCACTGTTGAAGTTTAGCCCAAAGTAGTCTTTGAAATATACAATAATTTAAATAATATGTTTAAACTATAATTACGATTTATTAGGTGTAGTTGTTCAATTTTGTCATCACAATTGTGAAAAGGGTCCATAGCCATAAATTTTAATCTACTATAGAAATGTTTATATCCGTATCTAGATAGATAGATCTATATTTGTAGATAGATAGATGAATATACATTAACATTTTATATTAATACATTAATGTAAATGTATAAATGTTACATGTATTATAGTATGACTATGTGTTTATGACTAATTGTTTAATTTTATATGTTGTGTTTCTGTTACAGAGAAAAGTGAACTCAATAGAAAAGTGTGTGTGCACTGTAATACCACATTCCACAGTGGTGTCAGTCTCTCCAATCATTTGAGGGCATATGCACATAGAAAGAAAAAAGCTCTTCTGGATGGAACTAGTATGTGTTCTTCTTTCCTCCTGTGTTAATGCATTTTGTACTTGCGTTAACTTCCTGTTTATGAAGGATGCTGCACCTCAGCGTCACTTTGATCTACTGAAGTATGCATGTCACATGCTAACTCATACGTTACTAAACTTTGCTTTGACTGTGCCAATTTCTCATAACAAGTAACTGAACAAGTAACTTAAAGTATAATTGTTTTTGATAATCTGATTCAGGTGCTTTTGGTAGCAGACATTTATACTAACACCTGATGGTTTTTCAGATTATAGTTGCAGCATGATGCCATTGTAGAAGTATTGTTATAATTATATTTGATTTATTCATACTCAACTGTCCAATAATAGAGGGTTACTGAGATCAAGTGAGTGTTATTTCGACTGGTCATGTGATCTCAATATGGCGGCAAGTTGTTCACCACAAGGGAAGTGATATTTACATTACATTCATTTTGAAAGGTGTGGAACATGGTGCACTTTTGGATTAAAGATTACGGAATGTTATATATGGAATGAATGCTTTAACATATTTTGCTAAACGTGTAAAAAAAAAAGAAAAGAAAAAAAAGGTAATCGTGAAAGCCTATGGTGTGCTTTTTAAAATGCCCTTCATTTGTTTGTAATTTCTAATAAATACATTATTATTGCAGCTTTTGACTGTAAACAGAGAAAGCAAAGATCGAGGTCTGGGACGAAGAAGAAAATGTACCCTCTGCTGCACACACCAGAAGAAATCTATAGACTTACTTGCAGGTAACCTCTATGCTACAAATGTTAATAAAAGTAGATTTTATATATTAAAGGGGTCATATGATGCAATTTCAAGTTTTCCTTTCTCTTTGGAGTGTTACAAGCTGTTCATGCATAGATAAGATTCCTAAAGTTGCAAAACCTAAAGTCTCAAACCCAAAGAGATATTCTTTCTAAAAGTTAAGACTCATCCACACCCTCCTAAACGCCTCGTTTAAACACCCCCCCACATGTCTACATCACTGTGTGGGAAGATTTGCATAACACCGCCCAAATCTTCACGCAAAAAAGAAGGCTTAACTTTGATTCTCACTGTAGTATTGTTGCTGCTGTTGCCGCCATGTCGTGAAGACACTGTGTGTTTAGGTGTTAAAGGGAAACTTTACTTTGTTTGAGGAGCAACAATAATGTACATTATGTGGAAAATGTGTTTTTTGAACCTTAAACCAAATAAACATTGCATTACACCAAATACACAAAATAATGTTTTATTTAGCAATGTCATATGACCCCTTTTATAAAAAAAAATCTAAACTTTTATATACATAAATACATAATACATAAAAACATTTCTACTATTTTTCACAGCCACTAAAATGTAATTTAGTGTAACAGTAGTTCATACAGGGCCTAGTTCTCTAGGGATGCTAGTGGGTGCTAAGTGCCCTCATTTCAAGACCTGGCAAACTATCCAGTGCGTACTTTTGTTTGCACTCTGGAAAGCATCAGAAATTCCTTGTGCACTTTATTTATTATATTTATTTATTTATTCCTTGTGCACACAATTTATTAGTGGTTATAAAAGGAGCACCCTTTGAGTGCTTTAAAGGCTATAATTAGATCAGAATTTGTATGAAACTTAGTTTTTTGGAAACATACGCTGTAAAATGTCAGGAATGATTCTGCAAGAATTGTTAGATGACATTAAATTATTCTATTTAAGGATGACAGCATAGCCCCCCCCCTCCCAAAAAAAAATCATTGTTGCTTTAAATCTTTTCCCGGTCTTTGCCATTATCCTTCAAACTACAAGGATTTTCGCATTTGTCAGCAAGACAATTTGAATAATTTAAAGTAGAATTCATTTTGGTACAATCACTTTTTAATTTTTTATTAAGAACAGGTCAGAATAAGTGTTTATGTAAAATAATTTTTACATAAATCTATTACACTGAATAACGATGGAACATTATTTCATGTGTATTTTGACATTTTCTTTTTATGAAAGTCATTTGAAACATTACTTGATATACTTTCCACGTACACTATATACTTTTTATGTGTATATGTGTGTGTATTTGACAAATTTCATACCATTTAAATATTACGTTTACTTTGTAAATCTAATGTGCAATTGTTTCTGTGTGCAGGTTTTGTGATCTAGTCTTCCAGGGCCCTTTGTCAGTGCAGGAGGACTGGATAAAGCATTTACAGAGGCACATCATGAATACCGCTGTACCGCACACAGGGGCAGGGATGGTGGAAGTCACCACCTTCCCCAAGGACTCTTGTCCCAACACAGACCCACAGGCACAACCTTCAGTGATGCAAATATCGTCATGAGCCCAGAAAAACGCAATTTGTCCCTGGAATATCACTTGTATGTAAATTGTTTGGTTCCCATTTGAATTTTATATTGCCATCAGTAAGGACTTCAGTTTTTTACTCTTATTGAGGATCCATTGTTAACAAAGACCTGTTTTTAGATATTGTTACATTGTGCTGGTGTTGAACAGTCAAAGAACGTACAAACGGTGGGTGAATATGTTGAGATTTCAGTGAAACCCACCAAAAGACAACCTTTACCTCAGATCCTTCTCACACAGTTTAATCTGTCAAGGCAGATTTATGCTCTACAAAAACTGAAATGAAACTGTATGTGGATTTTATATCAAGCCATTTTAATTTGAAAACCAACAAAAAAATGTTTGTCCCATCCATGGATTTTAAAAGGTGCACATATGATGCATGTGTAGAAATGTAAGAAGACTATATATTTACTTCAGAATTTTAACTCATGTCAACACACCAGTCATTATGTGAAACAACCCATATTGATATTAGCAGTTCAGACAGTATGCATGTCATAACTCCCTGTTTACACCATTTCTGGTAACATTTGGGTTTTTCATTTATTACCCCGTTTTGATTATCTTTAATCTGTAAGTTTGCCACGTGTGAAAAAAAAAGAAACATTAACTGTTACTCGTGTAGGCCATTTTTTACAGTTCATATATTTTTGTTTATAAACCTTTTTAGGTAATTTATGTAAAAAAAAAAAAAATGTAAATCACTATGAACCGTTTTGCTGTTCAGAATAAAATGTTTTGGTCGTCTTTATCTTGTATGTTCAGCTATGAATGCGAAGTGCTAGATTCATCTTTAGATAAGAGCAAATTACTAGTGATTCTAGGATATGTGCAGAAAGCAGAATCGTCCTCTAATGAAGCAGAACTAGTCAAGTGAAAGAAACTGGTGGATTTGTTGGTAGATCCTGAACAGTTAGGTGTCATCAAGTTTGTGGGAATATAAATTCAAGCAGCAGGGTTATAATATCACATTCAGCTTCAGACACACCCATTGCTGAAAGGTATTTAAATATAAGAAAAATCACCAAGGGGCTCAGTGTTATCAAGATAGAAATGTCTACGGGAAACAACAGTAAAACCAAACAGAAGGGGGTGGGCTAATCCTCGATAAACCAACTGGGTGTTAAAAATAAAAGAAAGTAAACAAGTGGAAACAGAAGTGTAGTAAATTAATTACTTAATCTACTACAGTAAATTAGAATATGCAAAATAGGTCTAAATGCAAAGCCAAAATCAGTTGAAATACAAAAACAAGACAATCTTTTTACTTTTATTGATTTTTAGATATTTTTGCAGGTAGTGTTCTTTGTAATATTAGCCCTTAATGCTAAAACTGACGGTTAATCGAATTGCTTTTTAAAAACACTAAAACTTATATTGATATGAAGGTAAATCAGTAGCAAAACTCGAGAGGTTGAAGATCTGATTGTGAGAACTTGTAATATTAATATTTGTATTTGTAAGTTAAAATTTGCACACAGCTCTGATGTGAAAAGCTGAATCTTTCAATTTGCTCACACAGACAATGATCAAAACACCCGTGTTTTGAATTGGAAGTTGTAGATTAATAGTCACAAATGTGTAGAATGACATTCACACAATTCACTTTACAACTATAGGACAGGAAGAGCTAAATAAACGTATCACTGTATCTAAACCAACAACATGTTTATTAGATCCTGTACCCACTAAATTACTAAAAGAGCTGTTACCTGTAGCCGAAGAACCGCTTCTCAATATCATTAACTCGTCGTTATCTTTAGGTCACGTCCCAAAACCATTCAAGCTGGCGGTTATCAAGCCTCTTATTAAGAAACCAAAACTAGATCCTAGTGTACTGGCAAATTATAGGCCTATTTCAAATCTTCCATTTATGTCTAAAATTTTAGAAAAAGTTGTGTCTGCTCAATTGAGCACCTTCCTGCATAAAAATGATCTGTATGAAGAATTTCAACCCGTTGCATTATTTGTCTACTAGATAATACCTGAATGGCAAAATGAATGCAGTGTCTTAAAATCCTGTCAAAGCTAAGGATATTCAGTGAAAACAGTTGGCGTTGTTCATTGGTCGGGCATCGACCAATAAAATGTCTTCATTCGCACCAAAGCCCGGCCCCCAGCTCTGCTCTCTCACATCTGCATATACAAGTGCACAAGTGAGTTTTGCAACAGAATACCGCAAAAAGAGTAGCAAAAGTCAGAGCGCTAGGATTTGAACTTGTACTTCCAGATCTGAGAGGTTGTAAGTGCCGACTTGACGTTGTGCAGCGTAACTGAAGTAAAGTGCAAAAGTAAATATGTCGTAAACATGTATGTCATTTTCTTTGTGTGAATGTCATTCTACACATTTGTGACTATTAATCTACAACTTCCAATTCAAAACACGGGTGTTTTGATCATTGTCTGTGGGTGCAAATTGAAAGATTCAGCTTTTCACATCAGAGCTGTGAGTGTAAATTTTAACTTACAAATACAAATATTAATATGACAAGTTCTCAAAATCAGATCTTCAACCGCTCGAGTTTTGCTACTGATTTACCTTCATATATTGATGTCTTGTTCATACACATTTAATAATCAGAGAACAGAAAATATAAGGAATTAATAATTACACAACAGAATTTTAAGGGCAGTTGTTCGAGACAAGCGTCTGGCTTCTTCTAAGATATAATCATAATGACAACTCAAGAGTAAAGTGAGGGCAGCTTTATAAGGTCACTGTGGTTCTAATCATGAGTTGCAGGGTGTACACACACACACACACACATTCTGGCAGTTCTTAGTTCTTGACATGCCTCTTATCAGCACAATACAGCAAAACATTTCATATGTTTCACTCTTTAACAAAGAAAATACAAAAACACATTCTCCAACTCAAAAGCATGTTGCAATATTGCTGTTATTGCTACAGGGAAAAGGTGTTTCATCAAATCTTTCATCATGTCGGATCTTGTCTTTTGAAGTGTATAAAATGCTGAAAAGAGCAGCTCCTAAACTTAAAGGACAAATCTAAAGATACATTTACATGTTTAATGTTGTAAAAAACAAAAACAAAAAACTTAAAATGAATTCTAAGTTGGGATTGTTTCCATACCTAAAGAGTTAAAAGACCTCACTGAATACTGCAGTTTTCCATGCTTGACCTTTCAATAATTAAAGGGAAAGTTCACCCAGAAATGGTCATTCTGTTTATGTTTTTGTCCATACAATACAAGTCAGTAGGGTTGGATGTTGTTATGGGCCCATTAATGGACAAAAACATTTTAAAATATCTGGTTTTGTTCCACAGTAGTCATACAAGTCATACAAGTTTGGGATGACAAGTAAAGAATGACAGAATTGCAATTTTTGGGTGCACTGTCTCTTTACAATATGCATTAGCCTGCATATTCAATATGACAAGAAAAAAATATATGTAAAAAACACAATGTATAAGTATAACAGGACATAACTGAAACAAATGGCAAGCAGAAGCAAACACAACACTGTTGTTTGCAACATGTGTATTTGCATCCTGTCTTTGAGGCCCATTTATAGACCATATTTTTGATGACAGAAAATATAGAAATTTTTACAGATTTCTTGCAGAATTTAAATGTCCATCAGTCCATTAATCACTACTGATACTTTCCTTGACCTCCAGAGGCAGTGTGTTGAAAAGATGTTCCTCCACGAAAAGGAGGTTTTTCCGAAGGCGGCGACACTGGCCAAGCTGGAATGGAAGGCAATCTAAGCAGTTCCCTTTGAGCTCTAGATGGGACAGCTGAACTAACTGCCCAATCGCCTCTGGGATGGATGTGATGCTGTTCTGGCCCACACATAAAACCTTTAGTTTTGAACATTTAAACAGCTGATTAGGCAGAACCTCTACCTTGTTCCCAGTGATCGCGAAATGTTGAAGGTTGTGAAGGTATCCAACCTCCACTGGTATACTTGAGATGCAGTTGTGGCTGAGGTCAATGTGCCTCAGTTTGGGCAGATGAAACAAAGCTGGAGGAAGGGTCTCTAGTTTATTGTGACAGATAATGAGGGACTCCAGACTTTTCACTAAGCCTATCGATGTTGGAATGGCAGTGATCTTGTTGTACCATAACTTGAGGCACATCAATCTTCTCAGGTGCTGAAAGCTTATGATCTCTTCAATGGTCCGGATATTATTATTCTTCAAATCCAGTTCTTGCAAGTTAGCCAAGCTAAAGATGGCATGGGGTATCCTCTCCAAATCACAGTTCTGGAGCTCCAAATCTACCAGGCTCGTCATCTTCTTGAGACTGTTCAGTACCAGTAATTTAGTTGCATCATTGTGTATCACCAGTTTGGTGAGATGTGGTGAAAGTTCTGTTAGATTAGTTGGTATTTTGTTGAGATTGCTTTTGAGGTACAACATCTTCAAGCGTCTCAGATCTCTAAGTGACTCCAAACCAATCATCTTGTTGTGTTCAGAGTTCAAGTTGCCAATCAGGTTCATTTCCTTTAGGCTCCTCAACAGATAAATCCACGGTGGGATTTCTGCTACATCAGTAAACTTAATGTGAAGGCATCGCAGATGGTCCCGTAGAAAAGTGAAAGCAGTTTGTTCAACTTTAGCTGGGCAGTGATATAGATGTAGTTCTTGTAGGCTGGTCATTTGAGAAACCTTAGCTGAAATCCTGACCTCAGGAATAAGCTCTAACTTGAGGACTTCTAGATCGGTGAGGTCAAATACAGCATTAGGGAGTCCCGACAGCATAAAGAGGTGAAGTTCTTGTTCATCCTGAGCATTGGAAGTCACATGCTGACGTAGTTTTTCAAACGTCCATTCATGGTTAAGGCTTATTTCTCGTAGTTTGTTCTCACTCACCTCAGAGAGAAATACACCAAATCGTTTGGAGTACAACTGGTCATATTGGTCGACCATGTGTAAAAGAAACGCAAAGTCGTTTTTGACATCAGGAATATCACTAAAGCTACTTTCCTCTCTGACTTTTTCAAAAGAGTACTCCTTAAGAGGTCTCCTGAAGAGCCAGTAGAGTGTATACAAACACACCAGTCCATAGAGACATATCATAGCCATAAAAGTGAAAAGAAGTTTCCTCAACATGAATGCCATGTTGTGCGTGCAAAAGAACTGATCATACCCGATCAAACTTTCAATTTCAGGATGGCATATATGGCTGAAACTGATTTCTGAGGCAAATGCTGATGTATAGCTCAATATCAAAACGATTTTTAGTGCTTTTATCGCTGTCTGAGCCACGTAGAGTTTATAGATGAAGTCACTGTCTTCTACATGGACTCGAAATTTTCGCACTTTCTCAAAAAGAGCCTTGGCTTGTTCTCCATCTTTTTTGTCTAAGGTGGTCAGGCTAGGAGCTTCTGCAATAAGCCTTTCAGTTGGAAACTGCACCTTTGGAGTCTCCATTAAAGGTGTAGACTGACTGTTGTCCTCCGAGGATACGTGTTTCTGGAAAACCACACCACCTGTGAATCTCTGCTTTTCCTCAGAATCTTCACAAGCAGTTTCAGACAAAGCTTTCGTTGTCCATGGTGATTCAAAGCACCGCCCCAAAATGGAAACAAAGTGTTCAATCTTTGAGCTGGTCTTTGGGTACTTGAACCAAAAATTGCTGCTTACCATTAACATTATGGTGTGTATGAGGGCAAGGTATGGGAAGTATTTGTTGTACCACGGTAGGGCATCATGGTAGCACTTTTGGTTGACAAAAACATACTGCTGATAATCCAGATTTGTTTGTCGTCCTCTGGGTTGAGACCACCTATCTTCCCTTTTTAAGTGGGTAGGTTGAGTGGTAAGGAGTTCTTGTGTAACACTGTCAGGAAGGTCTGTGGTTGTTGAGGGTGCAGAGCCCAGAACTGATGTGGAACATACTAGTCGATTTTGTGCTGCCTCAGGGTTTGTGCATTTCTCAAGAATGGGAAGACATGCCACTTGGTCTTTGGATAACTGCATAGTCCCAGAAAAAATGGCTAACATCAACATTATTACTCCAATATAATCCATGAACACATCCCACCATGGTTTCAGAATACGGTACTTCGGCTGGACGTCATTAAGGGAGGCAACTTCAGTTAGACTAAACATCCCTGTAATGAAGAGAAGTGCAGTCAGTGCATATGAAGTCAGTGCATGTTTGAACAGAATTAATTTGAGTCTATTACATGGCTCAGCATTCGTTGAAGGTCTTTGGTGTTTACGCCAAGATAAAGTAAACAAAAACTATATTTTATTGAGCAGATTTACATTTAGCCATATTCTTCAATGAAAATGACTTACAGCATAAATGTATTTATAAAATAGTGAGATAAACCACATAGAGTGCATGTACTGACTATGCATAATTCAACAAATACCTGCTAGCGACGACTCTCATGTTTGTGTAGCATGAGAAACACGTGTCCATTCATTTCAGATGTGCTTCCTGATTCTGGGTTAAAACATTTTTGGCTGCCAACGTATTAATAGCCAAATTCTGTTTTTAAACTCCCAGTGGCATGCACTCAGTTCGAGCACTGCTTTATTTTGTGTCTACTATTTTCTCAGTGTAGTGCATGAGAAATAAGAGTCTGGAAACACATGGCAGATGTTAATCATTAGAATTGTATGTGTTAACCATTTAAGGGATTTAAGAAATATATAAAAGTTTTTATTTAATATTACGAGTAAACTTTTTCAATCACCCATTCAGAATGCAAATGCAGCTATTTAGTCGATGACCCTGTAAATATAGTTTAAAAACGTTTCTAGCTTGTTCTGAAATGGATATTATCAGGCTAATGAAACAATAAATATTCTAATGTGTATAATGCAGTACTTTGATGTCAGGATCTACAATGCAGACAGAGTCTGAAACGCTACACTGCTGAACTCACATATGCAGCCCCTGGGAATAATATATTTCTAGATAACTTAAAGTTAGTAGGAAGAAATAAGCCTCAAAGACCCAGATAAAAACAGTAAAACGGGCTACTTACTGTCTCTATGCTGTTTTTCACTGGGATGGAAAAGTGCGCGCTGTCCTTATCCTGATTGTAATATTGCTTTAGACGCTAGATTTGTCAAAAGTTGTTGTTGAGCAGGAAACAGACTACAAAAGTCAAAAGCATAATCGCCACCAAACAGTCTTGTTTCGGGATAGTAAGTATCCATCAAGCACTGCACACGCTGTCCAGAGCACTGTAACTTCGGCCTGGGGTTAAAATATGCGATTCTTTGTCCGACCTGCCCCGACGTGTAGTTCAGCAGTCAAGATGACGGAGCTGTTGCGTTCGTCAACTGCGTATTTCATTGGACGCTGACAGCGTAGCTTTTATGAAAGCACTGGATAAAATGCTTTTAGAGCTGCAGACGCGCCCAGGACACAAAATAGTGTTTTGGATAAAGCTGTTTTTTAATTACAGGTGGAGACTTTAAAGTATTACAGTTCTGACAGCCATAACTATTTAATAATTAAGACTAACCCCGATCAATCTTCTTATACTTTATTTTCTTCTCCATTTTTATGAGGAAACTAGGACCCAGGGGCCGGATTCACGAAACATTCTTAAGAATAAAATTCTTCTTAACTGCCAATTTCTTCTTATTTTCTAACTTAAGAAAAAAGATAAGAATATTTTGTATTGCCCAAAAAATCTTCTAAAGAATGTTCTTATCTTTTTTCTTAAGATTGTTCTTAAGACAAAACCTAAGAAGAATTCAAATTCTTGAAAAGAATCTTCTTAAAAATCATCGTAAATAACTTCTTAAATTTAGGACAGCCCCAGACTTGTCTTAAATCCCAAACCATAATTATTTAATGAATTTATTGGGTTATTTCAAATTAATTGTTATATTTAAGCATTACAACAACAGCTATATAATACACAGGAGGACTAGAGATGTGCATGAGTTTTCTGAAGGGACAGTGATGACTGTTAATGTAAACATGATCGCTCATGATTAGCCTGTGTGTGACGCTGCTTTTTGCTGACTTCAAAACTCATTAGCAACTCTAAAACGAGTCCGATAGGGAGCTTTAATTGAACGCGTTAATTTGAGCTTATAAATACATAATCTTTGGCAGTATTCAGCTCATATGAATGCTCAGGACGCATTTGCTGTAGAAGCGCGGACTCAAATACCGGAAGCGTTCACTCAGATGAAAGTGCAAAAACAACACAAAATGAATGAAACGTATCGCTGTAGCTTGAGACAGACTGTTTTAAAAGTAACTTTTCAAAAACAGGCCGCATTAAAAACATGAAGCTGAGCTCCAGTCAATGTCGAGACAAAAATATACAGTCTATGGTGCGTGCTTATGATTATTAGGGTATGCTTATGATTATACAGGAAGCGCAAGGAGACAATAGTGCGAGTTTAGCAGCGCGTCATCTATTCATTCAAATAACGGCTGTTATTTTCTTCTTAAGAAGATTTTCGTGAATCCGGCCCCAGATGCTTAAATGGTGGAGTAGTGTTTGGTTTGCACAGTGTACAGAAAATGTCTAAACTAACTTTTTTTTTTTTAAATTATTTATAGTTTGTAAAGAGTAACATATATTGTCCTTTGCTGTCTTACTGAATCATGAACACGTGTATTTTTCTTCATTTTCTATCATTTTTTTTATTCCACCAGTGTTTTGAATGCTTTTGATTATTCATAAACAATCATCATATAGTTCATAATATGACAATTTCCCTAAATTACAGAAGTTTAAATGATCTACACATTTCTATTTTCTATTTCTAACCCATTTTATTTTACACATGTAGCTGCCATAAAAATATAGCTATAAGATGTCATCGCCTGTTTATCAGTGCATTTGCTCCTTTATTGCTCTAGAGGTGAGAGAGATATGAGTGTTCTCCATTGCATGATTATAAAAGGGCCCAACCCTTGGTTTCTGAGAGGACTACAGGAGGAATTAAACCAGTAATAACTTTGTATGAGACATCTGCATTATTAAGCACAAATGATTAATGAATTTAGGGATGGTATATAATTTTTAAATACAGCATTGTTGAAACTTTCAAGGCCTTGTCAGTAAACATTGGAATGAAAAAGAAATAGTCACAAATAGTTTTAAAATGAGACAGCAAATCACGTGCATTTTCCATTTAAGTCAAATTAAAGCCATGTGCAATACTGCGCCTGTACATGTTATGTTTCAGACAGATATTGTAATGTATTATACAGCACTATTTATAATCGAATTTGTGTTAAAACAAACTACAGATTGAGATGCATATTGTGCTAAGGCTGGCTCTAACATTTAATAAAACTGTTATATTTTTATATTAACTGTATAATGGATTCCTGGAATGTCAGATAAAGAGACTAATGTGAAAAAAATATATGTATTTTAAGGTTGACACGGAACATATAAAATGTAAGGAGAAGAAACGGCATGTATCATGCAAGAAACAATTTCATATTCATTTTTGATACAAATACATTTGTAAGTTTGGCGCTTATGGCTTTCCGTCTCCTCCGTGTACACGTGACATAGAAAATCTATAAATACGGGTAGCGTCCGTCCATTGTGTGTTCACCGGAGAGTCACTACCGTGGACAACAGACATTGACAGTATGGCATCGACGAGCCGGTCAGTTACCATTTCTGCTGGTTTTGTGTCTCTATTGTCGTTTTGTAAATGGTGACGTAGGTGACATTTGAATCTGTGCGGTGTGGGCCACTATAGCCTTTTTAGTCGTAGTTTGTTGTCGATGTGGTGCGTATAAACCACCAGATCTTGGATAATGAATACAATGTAATTTTCTGCTAGCGCACGTTGGCTAAGTTAGCTGTTCGCATCGTATGAAATACGACACAATGAGAGCTAATTTCTGTAAAAAAAAAAAAAAAAAAGTAAAACAAGCCGTCAGATAAATTGTTTCAGATCTGCGAGGATGGTTGAGATTCCTGTCAAAAACAAACAAAGCAACAGTCACCACAGAGCTAACAGCACGTACATCACCGACAAGATGGGCTCTTGAAAACTCTCAGGATACGATTCCCACTGATTATTTATCTAATAAACGTTTTCTTTATTTATCCTAACTCATGTCTTCGTTGTTGAGGCTTTAACATCAGTGTTTATTTCCAATCACCTTCTGTAACAGTCCAAGCCACTCTTAAGTCCACTGTTTTTGTTATACATTTATATATTTAAAGCTTATGATTTTATAGAGATTGGACAAATATATAAAGGCATAGCTTATTCAAAATTATAGCTAGCTTACCAATTCAATAGGGGTCAGGGAGGAACACTAAAAGTTGATGTGTCATGTTTAAAGGAAGTAAGGTTTAGATTATTTTATATAACGTTCATATATAGTCTGTAGTTCTGCTGTTTAAATAAAGTTAAGAAAAAAATGAAGAAAAGGTAATGATGCATCAAGATCTTCTCTAATGAATGAATCTGTACCCAATAATAAAAAAATTATCTAATATGCCCCTGCTTCATATGTGTATCGGTGGTGGTTCATTTGGCATCTTTCTGTAGTGTTTACTGTATCCTAATCCACAGACAAACAGTTGTTTACTAATGTCAGTAGAGTTCAAGAGTTCATGTGGATTTTTCCTGACCTCTGGAATTTCGTCCTTTTTAGTGGAGACTCTCTTCCTAAGGTGCAATGCCCCAATCACCCCGATGCAATACTAGTGGAGGACTACAGGGCAGGAGACATGATCTGTCCTGACTGTGGCCTTGTAGTAGGTATGAGTTTCCACCTGCTTCTCGGTATATTCATTTTTCATCACTAACTTAAACAATAAGACAAAAAGCTTGTGTTTTCTTTCTTTCTTAGGTGACCGTGTAATTGATGTAGGGTCAGAGTGGAGAACGTTCACCAATGAGAAAGCAACTAATGACCCGTCTCGTGTTGGTGACGCTCAGAACCCTCTCCTCAATGGAGGAGACCTCACCACCACGATCAGCAAAGTAAGGGACTTGTCTACCTATTTATAATGCAAACATGCATACATTTGTGTTTTCATCATGATTTTTAAATATGGTATTTCAGGGGACAGGTGCAGCGAGTTTTGATGAGTTTGGAAATTCCAAGTACCAGAATCGGAGAACCATGAGCAGCGCGGATCGAGCCATGTTGAATGCCTTCAAGGAGATCACCACCATGGCTGACAGGATCAACCTCCCCAGAAACATTATCGTGAGTGTCCCAGCCTACTAACTAATCGAAAACATTCATGGTCTTTTGTTAAAGGGGTCATATGATGCAATTTCATGTTGTCTTTGGAGTGTTACAAGCTGTTGTATACAAGCGTGCATATATAAGATCCGTAAAGTCACAAAGATTAAAGTTTAACTAAGAGATATTCTTTCTAAAAGTTAAGGCTCATCCACGCCCTCCGAAAACAGCTAATATAAAAACACCCCTACAAATCTTTCACTGTGTGGGAACATTTGGATAACGCCGCTCAAATGTATACACACAGAAATAATTCATAACTTTTATTCTTGTTGTAGTATTGATGTTGTCGCTGCCAACATGTTGTGGAGACGCTGTGTGTTTCCAAATATGGTAAGGGGGGGAACATCTCCATCATATGCTTGAGGTATTCGGCCAATCACAACGCACTGGATAGCTGGCCAATCAGAGCACACCTTGCTTTTCAGAACGATGAGCTTTCAGAAATGCGGGGCAGAGAGGAGCAACCATACTGTACAGTATGTGGAAAATAATGTGTTTAGAAACTTAACTATCACATTGCATTACAGCAAATACACAAAATAATGTTCTTTTTAGCAACATCATATGACCTCTTTAATCAGTATTTCCAACCTCAGTATTTTTCTCTCAGTAAAGTTTCCTTTCTCTGATACAGGACCGAACAAACAACTTGTTCAAACAGGTTTACGAACAGAAGAGTCTGAAAGGCAGAAGTAATGATGCGATCGCTTCAGCCTGCCTTTACATAGCGTGCAGACAGGAGGGCGTCCCTAGAACATTTAAAGGTATAAACCACTTGCTCATTTTTTATTTTGTTGTTTATTAATAAACTATATTGTACTGAATTTACTTTGTCTACTGTCAACGCTGGCTCAACCAAAAGAAGGCAACAGTGGGGCTCCAAAAGAATAAATTATCTTCATTTTCTTCGCAGGGCAATTCTATTTTGATCAATAACTTATAAACTATTAAAAACAGACTTACTGTGAGCTACATGCTTTGGTAAAGCGAATAATTATTTAGCCAAATGTTATGTTTTACCATCAATTAAATACTTGATTTAATTGTTTTGGGGCTTTGAAGTTTGTAATGTTCCAAAGCACTTCATAGCTAGTTGTTTCATAACTCTTAAAAGACTTTTCTAAATCCCTGTGGGACAAAAAATTCTTCCAGTACAAAGGCTACTGAAAAAGTGGGTGGGCACTGTTGCCCTCAATAGTGTGAGTTTATTTGTTTGAGCGACCAGTGGAAGGCAGAGGGAATGTTCTGGAAAACCTCTTAGTTTTGTAACTCCAGTTGGTGATGCTTTTGGTCCAGAAATGACACACTTCACCTTTAGCATGACGCTAGATAACTCTATAATTGAAGATATTTAGCCATCATTATTTCAGCAGGTCTTGGTATATATAATTTCTATCTTCCTCCACCCCAGAAATCTGTGCCGTGTCTCGGATCTCGAAGAAGGAGATTGGCCGCTGCTTCAAGCTTATCCTGAAGGCTCTTGAGACGAGCGTGGATCTCATTACAACCGGTGACTTCATGTCACGTTTCTGCTCCAACTTGGGCTTACCCAAACAGGTGCAGATGGCGGCCACATATATCGCCAGGAAGGCCGTTGAACTGGACTTGGTTCCAGGGCGCAGTCCGATCTCAGTGGCAGCCGCAGCCATTTACATGGCCTCCCAAGCATCTGCTGAGAAGAAGACACAGAAGGGTAAGAGAGAACAAATATATAATCCAGTCAATGAGTATAGCGATAATCATAAACGAAAGGCGGTATGAATGGAAGTTCTTTTTCCTTCTGTACAGAGATTGGGGACATCGCTGGAGTGGCAGACGTCACCATCCGTCAGTCCTACCGTCTCATTTATCCCCGTGCTGCCAATCTCTTTCCTCCGGACTTCAAGTTCGACACACCAGTGGATAAACTTCCTCAACTGTGAACACCCATGTGCCCCACACTCACTGCTCTTTGTACTTTCAGAATTTTTTCCCTTTTCTCTTTGAAATTTGCACGTTTTGCTCTTCCTCCGTGAAGGCCGAAGCCTTTTGAAGATGACGGCAGGGATCCGACAAAGTACAGAAGACACATTCCAAGTTTAAATCGCAGATTGCAGGCTCTACTTTCATTTGTGTGTATATAAATTGTACATATGTCCAAGTGAGAATTTGGTGGTTGCAATTAGGCATATTTCTTACTGTAACATTTTCCTTTGTAGGAAATGATTTTGTTAGCTTGTTGCATTATATTTAGTAACTTAATAAATGCTTTTCAGAAAAGCATGGTGAACATCTCAGAAATACCCAGAATAGGTGTACAAATACCATGAGCTTTGAAAGTGTGTAGCTCACGAATGGTTTTATTTCCCCTTCTTTTTTTATTTCACGAGGGGAATGGTGTGAAGCAGAAGTTTCTGTCCGTGTGTTTCTGTTCCTGTATCCACAGCTCAGTTAATTTAAAGATTTCATGAAACAACAGATAATCTTTTTTGAAGTGACAAATAAACCATTTACAACCTGATTAGGTCTACGAAATGCAGAAAGACTCATGACTTGCATAATAAACATTTAATTTTTGCATTCATAATGGCTGACTTTTTTTTTTTAGCAAAACCTGTTATTTACACCATTGTCAAGTCAAACTTCACGACTGTACCTTTGAAACTTTTCTTCTGCATCTTGCTCCAACATACAAGTAGTGGGTAGAAAACCTTTGTACAGTCCATTTGTTTTCCCACCATTTAGATAAAACATGGATATTTGAAACAAAAAATTAGTGCTTCCAGCTTGATAGTGTTTATGTAGTGTAGCCCATATAATACATCAGACCTCCAACTAGTATCTTCTACTCCACTTGGATTGCTTATTACACATATGAAGGTAGAGGCCTATTTTTGAACATCTAGACCAGTTATTAGTATATTTGTATATATATATATATATTTGGTGTCTAGTATAGATTCCAGTCAGTCATGTCTCATGTCCACATAAGAAGGAAAAAAAAAATGAAATGAAGGAATTTCAGTAGGGAACAATTAGGTAATGAGGTAATGTGATTGCCTGTTACATTCACACTACTGTTTAAAAGTTTGAGGTTGGTAAAAATGTTTAACCTTATTGAAAGAAATCTCTTTGAGAAATCTATTTGAACAAAAATACAGTAAAACGGTAACATTGTAAAATAATATCGACATTTTAAAGCAACACTATGTAACTTTTTCGGCGTTCAAAATTAGCAAAATGTATATAGTGAGCGAGTACATTATAAATTCATCTACCAACCCGCGTTTTTGTCTTATCCCAAATCACTACGGTACATTTATAAGTGATTATTTTTGGACTATTTTAGCCTGTTCGGGTCGTCACCGCTGCGGAGTAACATATACCTGCGTGAATCGCACTTGTGAATTTGGTGAATTCTCGAATTTAGAGCTTTATGTAGCACCAGTTATGCGTGCAGTTCTGTTTATTAACCGCTAGAGCGTCAAATTGACATAGTGTTGCTTTAAACTACTGTTTAGTATTTGAATACATTTTAAAACGTATTTTATTCCTGTGATGGCTAAGCTGAATTTTCAGTGTTGAATTACGTACAGTATTAACTTAAAAATCCTACTGACCCCAAACCATTAAACGTAGTGTAAATCCACTGACAGCTTACGTCTGGTAAAAAACAAAAACAAAACGCATGACCCCATCCTGAAACTTGATAAAAAATAACTTACTGAATGGAAGTAAATTCATTTCCTGTTTCAAAGCATTGACATGACTAGAGTTATAACTGGTAGTTATATTTACGGTTTTCATTCTAACTTGCATCATAATGCATTAATACTGTACTGTAGGGAAGAGTATAGATTCCATCAGTTAAAATGGCTAGATGTTTTGGAAATAGTGGCAAACTTGACATTCATTGGATGAGGTACAATGTATCACCTAATTTTTCAGTCTATGGCTTCAAAACGCTTTCACAGGATTAACCTTGACAGCTGACAGATTTTTTTAAACTACATGCATCGTAAATGCTTCAAAAACAAAGGCTCATAGTTCTCAGTATAACTGAAGAAATTCTGTGGCAAGAAGAATGTGGATGTGGCCTGTTGACTTCCTCAACACTAGGGGGTGTCAGTGAGGCACCTGATCACATGGTGCATTGTGTCAGTTTTCATTCCAGTTGTAAACTAAACTGCTCAGTTTATGTTTTTCATGATCAGTGTTTAGTTCCTGATGAAATTGAATAATTATCCAGAACCTGAAAATAAAAGTTTCTTCTTCATGTTAAAATGGAAAAGGGGTTGTGGTAATCCTAAAATAACACTGCAACAAAAAAGGGATATTTGCAAATGATCCGATTCACATTTTCTGTATCTGTGTCTGCGTGTGTGTGTGTGTGTGTGTGTGTGTGGAGAGGGAGGGATGTCAACACGTGGCTAACACCAGTCTGCAATATAGTCAAAGTCTGCAAACAGGTTCTGCTTGTCCTGGGTCAAGGGCCGAGGCTCTCTGGGAGGTGTGAGCACCGGAGCCTCTGAGGTAAATTCATCGTCAAAATTACTAACGTCACTGGAACTCTGGATTGTGGGTACAAATGGTGGCTTCACTTTCTTTGCTAATAGTCCATCCCAGTCAATATTCTGGAAATAAAAAATAAGGCACAGATAAGATTGATATTCAGAGAAAGGGATAAATACATTGCTTGGAATGAACTGAGACATGTAGCCAGATGGTTCAGAAGTTACCCTGAAGAACAGATGTTTCTTCACATCCTCTGCGTCACGTTCACCGGCTCCAAGTCGTCGCTCGGGATTCCTTCTTAATAACTGTGTGCGAAAGAGAAAGATGTTAATAACAAGACTGGTATTCGTGTCCACACCTGGTAAATTCACACTGGTAAAGCTCTTAGTACCAACCCTTCTCATAATGGAGATGGCTTCTGTTGAGAGGAATCTCGGGTAGCGAACTTCGTCATTCACAATGCTGTCAAACACCTCTTCTTCATCATCACCAGGAAATGGAGACTTTAGAAACATGAATTACTTAATACATTTGCTAGTATGAATATGAATATGATTATCTCCTCATCCAGCTTATGATTTATACTCAAAAGTTTGAGGTCAGTAACATTTTATTTTATTTTTTTATTAATATTTGTATTCATTCAGGAAGGACATTTCTAATGTTTCTATAGTTATTTCTATCTCAAATAAATGCTGTTCTTTATCATTTTCTATACATCAAATAATCCTGAGAAAAATGTATAATGGTTTCCACAAAAAAAACTGTTTTAAACATTAATAATAATTTATTGGACAGCAAATCAGCATATTAGAATGATTTCAGAATTTTTTTTATAATAAAATATATATGTTTTATGTTTTACTGTACTTTTAATTAAATGATTAAATGTAGCCTTGGCGAGCATAAGATACTTATTTAAAATAAAATAAAATAAAATAAAACTCTGATCCCAAACTTTTAAGGTAGTGTATTTGGAGAGATGATGAGAAAAGAATAAACCGAAGTGGATGAGGTCTGACCTCCCCGACAAGCATCTCAAAGATAAGCACGCCGAGCCCCCACCAGTCCACCGCACGTGTGTAGGATGTTTCGGTTAACACCTCAGGTGCCAGAAATTCTGGAGTGCCACAGAAAGTGCTCGTTCTGTCCCGGTAACCCATTCCTAACACAGAAAAGAGTAGAACATTTGCCTCTGGATTTTGTACAGCAGACAACACAACAACAAGCATATCCTTACCTTCTTTACAAAGACCAAAGTCGGCAATCTTGACGAATCCCTCTGTGTCAAGCAGTAAGTTATCCAACTTCAGATCTCTGAAGAATACATTTATTAATCCTCAAATGCACTTAATGAAATACAATGAATATTTATGTCAAAAATTCAATAGTAAAGAACAGATTTTTCCTAATACCTGTATACAATCTTATGCTCGTGTAAAAACTGTAACCCCAGGACGACACAGGCTGCATAAAACCTGCAACAATCAACAACAACAGAACATGTTACATGACGTAAGCTTGATTACAATCATCTAAAAGCATGACTTTTGTGTCCCTCACGTGGCCCGTGGCTCTGAAAACACATCGGCATGAATGTGCATCATGAGGTCTCCTCCCGCCGCATACTCCATCACAAAACACACATGCTCCTTGGTCTGGAAACATGCAAAAAGATTGACGAGGAATGGGTGCCGCACACTGTTCACAGTCTCGAATATCCTCTTCTCACACATCAAACTGGGAGAATACAAAATAAGACAGCTAGTCGTTAATCCATTTTGCTCACACATATATAAAACAGAAGAGAACAATTTACCTTTCAACCTCATCACGTGTGACAATATCTCCCTTCTTAAGGGCCTTGATGGCAAACATTTCACCTGTAATACTGTATTCCGCTAATAACACCTGAAGGAAAAGGGAAAGTGAAAACAGATGCCAACTAGATTCTGTGAGAGGTGTTTCCTGCTAGAAAAGTCACTGTCACTATTTCAGGTATTTGTCAAGGTATATGTAGTGCTATATGGTTGTTAGGGCATTTATGGTGGTTGTTTACTAGTCCTATAAGACCACCCTCGAGTCTCGAGGATATCTTGTTAAAGATACCATTCTCTCTTTAAATGTATATATAGCATTTTTTTGCCAGCTGTATGATCTGTCACAGAAAAACACTTACAAAAAAACACTTACAAAAAAAGTTAGGTAACACTTTACTTAAAGCCTTTATGTATAATGGCTTTCAGTAAAGTAAGATAAAGGGTTATTAAAGGCTATAATGCATTATAATCATTCATAATGTGCGTTGTTATACATTATAACACTGTTGAAAATATTTATAACCAAATTTAAAATCCATAGTGTAACAATTAATTGCTAAGTGTTATAATGTATTAAAGGCAGGGTAGGTAAAAAAATGTATAAAAAACTTTTTTTCCAAATTTGTTTAAACTTTATTTATATATCAATACATAATTAAAATGTAAGTACTCTGAAAAAGAAAGTATAAAAATCGAGTAACTGTAGACCTCTCACGACTGTTTTAAAGACAGCTCATTATTTCCATTCACTCCACCCCCTCCCTTCTGGGCTCCTTCCAAAGCCTCTACTACGGCTCGCTAAGTAATGTTATGTTAGCTATATTACGCAGCTACGTGTGCTAATGACACATGCTTCATGAAAAAAATATGTATGATCAAAATACAAAAAGAAAGATTTACCTGTCCAGCAGAAATAAAGCCATCAAGGAGTCACTTTTCAGCCCCTTGAGTTCCCTCAGTTCTCGCCATCGCTGGAAAGCCACGCCAATATAAACTCGCGTTTTATTTCTTTATTTCATTGCCTTTTCTTGTACTGTTACTGTCTTCCTTTTTTTGCCTGGTTTGCCTTCACTAACTGCATAGGCTGGTACTGTGAATTTTGCTTGCTGTTTCTCTGCCATTGTTTTGGTATTCCTAGGATCCGTGCCTGTTGAATCAAACGTGCTGTTTCCTCAAATCAAACGTGCGCGCGCAAGTGGGCAGGTCATGTGTGGCAAAAGGGTGGTTGCCATGGTTGCGAGAGAGTGACAGTCGCCTAAGCCAATCCTATGTTTCGTCCCGAAATGGAAATAATGAGCTGTGTTTAATACAGATTAAACGGCCTAGAGTCACTCGATTTTTATACTCTTTTTATCAGAGTACTTACATTTTAATTATGCATTGATATATATAGAAAGTTTAAACAAATTTGGAAGAAAGTTGTTTATACATGTATTACCTACCCTGCCTTTAACTGTGGTTACAGTTATTCATGAGATTGTACGATGCATTATACATTGCATTACAAGGCACAATTAATGCATTAAAACTAAATTTATAAAGCTTTATACATAAAGGCTTTGAGTAAAGTGTTACCTAAAGTAAATAGCAAAAAAATCATTTTTTCGTGAATGAGAACCGATAAATGGTCAAATACAGAAAAATATCAAATATCGATTATATTATATATTACATATACATTTTTCTAAAATAAAGACTAAAATCTCAAATCAAACATTCTAAAAGCAACAGATAAATTAAGTCATCACAATATTATAATACTCAATATAAAAAAGGGTTATTTTGAGACCTAAACAAAGTTTTTTTTATTTTTATTATCTAACATTTAACACTGAAACAAATGTTTTGCTCATGGTTATTGACTAACATGAACTGATATAACCTTATTGTAAAGTGTTACGTGAATATCCAAAAATGATATTGCCTCAGCAATCACCACAAAAAAAAAAAGAAAAAGGAAACTGTAAATAGCCTCATACCTTTCCAAAATGGCCACGGCCTAACACTGCAACACATTTAAAGTCTTTAAGACTGAAATGAAACTGTTCTTCCTCCTCTTCATCCCTACAACAACAAAAGTCCTTTAGTAATGCAGTGCATACTTGCTAGTACAAGACAAACTATAAATAGTTCACCTTAATTCTGTGTTGAGCTGTAACACTGATGGTTGAGTCTCATGTTCCACGACTTCTTCAAGCTCAGACTGAACAATGATGCTATTTCTGTCATTTCGGTAGTCAAATGAAGTTAAAGCGTCCTGTAAAAGAAGGACATAAGCCTTTCAGCTGCCGCTGTTTATACAAGATGACACTGGATAGCTGTTATCTTTATGTTATTAAAGGCAAACGGTCAATTCATTTCCTTTTCCTTTTAGATGCAAAAGATGAATTACATGTCCGCTTCAGATCTTTATCCTCAGAGTTTAAAGGAGTCTAACTGTGCTTTCAAAAAAACAGATGACATCAACACAGATGCCTGGACAGCTTATCTCTACAACAACCACATGATAGTGTGTGCTGTCACCTGTTCTTGCTCTTTGTTTGGGATCCTGTCCTCAGGCAAGACTTCTCCTACACTAACAGGAGAGTAATGCTTTCTTGTAGCTTCTTTGTCAAAGTCCAGTTTTGTCACTGTTGGGTCACTAGAGAGGGCAGACAAACAAAAACAGACACGTGAAAGCACTGCATAATGACAAGTTTAACAAAGTAAGTGTGTTCATTATATTGTATGTTCATGCCTCCTCAGAGCAGGGGTTCCTGGGTGACTGCTTTGTCCAGTCTCAGCTGCCAGCTCTGCCACTTGAGGACTAAATGAGTTATTGGGAGAGAGATTGGCCCTCCTCACCAGCCGGCCCCATGTACCGATGCTCATCTGTGAGGCCTGTAGGAACGGTTTCCCTGCAGACATGGGAGACGAGAAGAAACACATTTATCAGACCCCTCTAAAACGCTTAACTTTGAGATCATGGTAATATAAACCTGTAGCTACAATGACAATAACATAAACTAAACCAAATGGTGTTTCACAAAGGAAAGCTTTCAGAAGGTGCAGGTTTGGGACTGAAGCCCGTGTTTGTTGACAGGTGAGAATAAATCATGGTTTTGCTTTATTACAAGCAGTATGCCTGTATTATGAAAAGGAATTGTATTTATAAGTGGCCCATAATTTGTTTTTTTGTGACAGTTTTAATGTTTAATTTGATTAACTGCTCTTAAAAGTCAAGATTTTTTTTTTGGAATAAAACCGTTGGAATTTCTATGTAAACATATTGTAACTTTCTCCCCAGCTTGCTATGAAATTTAAGATTTTGTTACATCACAAAAATAAATACAATAAAAACAGCCTGCCCAGTATTAGACCCAAACACAAACCTGTAGCCAGCCTGCACTACCGTTAAAAGTTTGGGGTCACTAAAAACTTTTTTTTGAGAAATGAATACTTTGATTCAGCAAGGATGCATTAAATTGATCAAACCGTCAGTAAAGAACTTTATATCTAACATCTTTCCACCTCTTTCCTAAAGAGCATACTGTGGTTTAAATTATGGGAGGCACTTTCAGTTTGGGGAAGTTGCTCTCAAAAAGACTGCGACAAATCATTCATCCGTGCTTTTGACTGAATGGGCTGTACATTTTCATTCATTTTCTATTTACAGAAGTCAGGTTATGTTTGGTATATTAATGCGACGTGATATAAAAACAACATCTATAGAATAGCTCTTTTCAGCCCACTGCATTATTTTCATGTTTCCGCTGTAAGTATATGAAAAAAGCCAACATATACTGTGCATTTGTGATCTTTTTTCCCAATTTATTATGATATAAATGATGAATAATTCCCTGGAATGCACTAAGAATCTTTCATTTTTCTACTCAAATCCCCATGTCTCTTTCTATGTCTGTTTTCACACAGATGCTGTAAAATGTAATTGTTACGAAATATATATCTATTACTATAATGATATTTAGCGCGTACGTAAAATTGCTGTGGGTAGGAGGAGGATCTTTAAGAGTTATTTATGTTATGTTGAAAATGATTCGTTAATGCTTTTACACTTAAAAATTTCCTTTTAATGATCGATTGTTGAAGGGTGAGTAAAATAATGTCACCTCATTGTACCCAGTTTTTGAAAATGCTGATTGTTTACAATGTAAACAGACCTTTCTCTCATAACTTGCACAAAGCTGCTGTTTTTTTAACTTTCTATTCATCAAAGAATCCTGAAAAATCTACAAAATACATTTTACATGTATTATTAAGTATTGCACTTTCCACCTAAATATTAAGCAGCACAAAAGATCTCAACTGAAAAAAGAAAAGTGACATGACATATAGTCAAGTATGGTGACCCATACTCAGAATTCATCCTCTGCATTTAACCCAACCAAAGTGCACACACACACCGTGAACACACACCAAGAGCATTTGGGAGCAGTTGGGGGTTTGGTGCCTTGCTCAAGGGCACCTCAGTCGTGGTATTGCCGACCCGAGACTCGAACTCACAACTTTAGTGTTAGGAGTCAAACTCTCTAACCATTAGGCCACGACTTCCCCACCCACAAAAAGGGCACAATTTAATTCTATAGGTCTTGCAAATGGTCCTACAAAGCTATTTTTCAACATTTTTTTATTTTGCTCAAGAAAACCTTTTTGATGAATTGTCAAATTGCTTAACATCAATAATAATCTGCCGTGTAGAAGAAATGCCCTCACCTTGTTGTTTTGAGAAGATCTTTTTCTGCCTTTGCAGTTTGGTTCTTCTCTCAATGACTGGATTAAAAAAGGTAACCTGTAACAAAAATGGCTTTTAGATTGAGCTCTGAAACTAATCAAATTCCACTTCTACTAGGCTCAGTTTCTTTAGAGAAGCAAAGGTGGGAAAACCTGCCCGGGGGGTTTCAGGGGTCACTGCGCATTAGGAATTCCTCTTTGATTTTCTCACAGAGCTCTGGGCTCTGCTGCTAATCAGAGGGAGCTTTGTGGGAAAGTATTGATCGCTGAGAGACAATATTGTAAAGGTACCTCTGCAAATAGAGTCCCTTGTGGCTCAAGGTAAAGGCACATTCCGTGCCGCTGGTTGTCCAGGAAGTCCTCCAGTCGCAGGAATTTCACAGCACAAAGGGACCGCCAATCTCTCCAATACACAGATATCTCCAGCTCACGAGACTGTGGTAAACAAACGTACAAAATATATATATATAAACAAGACCCAGAAGCATTTTATGCATAAATAAACAATGTACAGTGAGTTTACCCGGTCTAGCTCTAATGTAAACTTCTGGTCCCATGACTGATTACTGACAGGTTTCCAACTGGTCTGACCAACTACAGTGTTGTCAAGCTTCAGAACAGCACTAATCTCATCTGGAGACAAACAGAGACACATACACACATTAAGCTTCTGAACTGCCACAGCTTTGCTTTTTAGTTGTAAAGTCAAATGAAAGGCTGGTGAAAAGCCACTTAAAAGTAAGCTCTAAGAACTACTCAACTGGACAAGTCATCATTTTTGGAGAGATTCCGAACGCTGGTTCCTCTGCGGTTCCCACGACTCATGAAAGAGGAGCGCGTTTCACTGGGGCTCCAACCGGGCAGCGGCACCGATGTGGCTTTAGAACGACCAGGAACATTGTCTAACAGGTCCTGACATCCCATGAGCCGAACCTCTAATTTGCCTGTTTTTGTCAAAAACAATCACCATTAAAATATGCTTCCATTTGAAAGTTTGGGGTCAGCAGGATTTTAAAAAATTTTTTGAAAGAAGCCTTATGCTCACGCAGGCTAAATTTATTTGAAAAATATAGGGGAAACAATAATATTGTAAAATATTATAACAATTTAAAATAATGGTTTCTATTTTAATACATCTTAACATGTAATTTAAAAGCGGTAAAGCTGAATTTTTGGCAACCATTATTTCAGTCTTAAATGTCACAAAATCCTTCCGAAACCATTCTAATATGCTGCTTTGATGCTCAAGATAAATTTCTAATACAGTTGTGTTGCTTGATATTTCTGGAAACCATGACATTTTATTTCAGGATACGTTGACAAACATATAAAAATATATCATTTATTTTAAAAAGAATCAATCTTTTTAAATTAGAATCAAAGATTCTAAATGTCTTTAATGTCGCTTCTGATCATTTAATGCATTCTTGCAGAATATATTGTTTTCATTTTAATCTTAAAGACCCCCGTTTGCAGCTTCATGACACTTTAATAACATTTAAGGTAAATCGGAAGGTAATATGTGTTGGTCACCTGTGAGTGCAGCTGGTTTGGTGCTGTACTGGTTTTTAACAGTGCTGTTGATGTTCTGTGTCGATATGAAGCTCTGGCGAGGACTGAGGGCTGGAGAGGACATAAGCGATAACTCCTCCATGATCAGACTGCTCTTGGGATGGTTCTTCGGAAGCTCATTGAGTCTCTGCTCCAGGGAATACTTCAACAAATCCAGCTTCTGACTGGACTCATTAAACCTGGCTTGGGCCTGAATTTTACAAAATTACAGCAGAGGAATTAATGGCAGTTGGATGCACAGATATGAATCTAAAGGTGCAGTCACATTTACTATTGCTTGTTGAAATGCTGTGGGTGAAATCCAGTCACAGCAACAGAACTCTGCACAGTTTCAGCACACATATTTTCCTTGTACTCAAGTTGGTTACGCAAATTCACTGCATTGATGAACAGAAAGCTGCTTGGTTTGCTGTGCTTCATACATCGCTACACTACTGACAACAGACCATGGACTTTTTCTGCACACAAATATTTGTCAAACTTTCTGTAATGTTGCTTGCCACATCTTTACCTTGTAGATGCTAAACTGAAAAATAGCATTAACAGAACAATTCACCATTAATGAACTTTGTCTTTATTAACTTATCCACAAGTTGAGTTTTTAAAAGCTTAGCTTAAATGTTTGCCATAATAGTGTTCATAAATGTCTGTTGAGATATTTGAAGTTGTAATGGAGTGGAGGCTTGGACCTTGAAACAGTATTCATTGTCACAACTTAATGTATATTACGAAAAAACAATAAACTATATATTAATATATTTTTTGTGTCATACAAGAAATCAAGCTTACAAATAAAATTATTATATTCATTATTTGATTTTTTATTTCACAAATACTAGCAAGCAAGCTTCCAAATTAAACCGTTATTTAATTTTCAATTTATTTCACACAACTACGCTTATTAAATTAAATTGTAAGCTTGCTTATTTCTAAGTGTACATACATATACATATATACACACACACACACACACACACACACACACACATACGTATACATATACACACACACATATATATATATATATATATATATATATATATATATATATATATATATATATATATATATATATATATATATATATATATATATATATATATATATATATATATATTAGTGGTGGGCATACATTAATTTTTTTAATCTAGATTAATCTCACTGTAATCTTGGAATTAATCTAGATTAATCTAGATTAAAATGGCTCATTTGAATTCTGCCAAAGGCATTCAGAATATGTGTGGACAGGTGGTGCTTTAGACCAGGGGCTCATCTCCTGTTTCCAAAATGCATCACAAAGTGCTTGAGAAAGCTGTAAACTAATTCCACATTGCACAAGGTGCAAACCTTACGCCTGTTTCACACATACTCCGTCTGCAGTGCGTATGCTTTTCGTATTTTTTTTATGCACCCATGTTAACGGATTCCAGCGTTCACGCGGTTGTGGTCCGTCAGTGCGTTCCAGGAGCAGTGCGTCTGCAGCAGTGCAGCGATCGTTTACGTACCAAGTAGCGGACTGCAAATGCGTACTGTGTGAAAGCACAATGAGTATGAGTCCGTGCTGCTTCAGCACTACATATGTAATGCACACGGACTGCATACGCACTTCAGACGGATTATATGGGAAACAGGCATGCGTCTTGTTGAGGTTTCCATTGGGAAGCTACTTAAAAAAAAAAAATTCCCTTAAGCAAACCCGGCGGCTTCAGCTGCATCCATGTTAGCACGTCACGTTTGATGTGGTAATTTCACAGTAGGCATACACACAGGTTCGAAGACTCGCCCCCTACAGTGCAATTTGGTTAGGCATACATCCGCGCTAAAATATCAAGGTGAAAGTCATCATAGCTCGCCTAGTATAGACCCAACTCTCAACCCAACTTTGAGAATAGATTAACGGCGATATTTTTTTATCGCCCGATAAGAGTCTCCCGTTAATGCAGCACGTTAAATGCCGATAACAGCCCACCACTAATATATATATATTTTTTTTTTAGGGTCCAGCAGGTAAGGGGGGGTGGCTTCTTCTAGAGGCCGCATCCAGCTCGTTGGCCACGGAGCTTGCAAAATATACTATGCTAGGTTTCTTTTCATTTATTTTGAACAGACAGTAGTAGAAATGTTAAAAAAAAATTCCATTTAGATGTGAAAATACTAAATATTTCATTCAATTGTAGTTGTATATATGCAGTACATATATACATACAAGGAATTAATTCTTGCCTTAAAGAAATTGCTCTGGTTACTCACGTAACCTCAGTACCCTGAGATAAAGGGATGAGCTTTGCATCATCATTGACAACTGGTTGGGGAAACTCCTGTTTACTTGGTTACTGAAGCCTGATTTGTTAATATTTGTGTAGTTGCACAAACCTATGGCGCTCAGGCTGGCCAGAGAGGGTGTAGCCAACTGCTATACAAGTCGGCCTGGAGTGGCATTTCATTGGATTCAATGACTGAAACGACAGCCATCAATTCACACGCAACTCGCGAGATCCACTTTCCTGCTCCAAACACACCTGAATTTGCTAATAAATGTCTTTAAAAATCACAGGTAGGTTTTCTGAATAAGGTTTTTTGACCTTTTGACGCTGATCTCCTGTTGCGTCATCATTAACGACTAGTAGGGGAATGTATCCAGTAGCGCCGTGCTAAGCAGAACGTAGCTTGTTCCGTGAGCTTAGCCCAGGAACACTCAGTAAGGGCTCCATAAATCTGAGCCACAAAGAGACCCGGAATGTTCTGAGGTCAACTTGAGATAACTTTCCCCACCTGAGGGGGGAAATAAGTAAGCATTAAGTGGATAAGACCCGCGCCTGTAGGGCAGGGACATCCAAATTGTAGAATCTAATAAAGGTAAACGACCAGCCGCCAGCCGGTCAAATCTATCTAATAAAGATCCCACTTGACCAGGCCAAAGGGCACTGCAAGCCAGCTGAGGCATGAGCAAGAGCTATAGCGTCTACTATCCAATGAAACAGCCTGCTTTGCTTTGTGACAGGCAGTCCTTTAGAGCTGTGATGGCTGCCACATAGACTTTAAGCCAAGAAAGGGTGCACCCCTTATCCAGCTGCTCCTGTAAAAAGGTTAGAGTCTTCAGAGAGAAAGTAGTTGGGAGAACAGAGCAGGGAGGACCGCCTTTGTGACAGAATGTGATCCATGACTGAAGACGGCGAGATTATCGGTGAGTGCAGCCTCTGCATGAGAGACCCCCAGACAGGCGACACACTCGTCGTGACTGTGGGAATCTCCTTTCACTGCAGTGGCTTGGTTTGATGGTGAAGGAGCAGGGTGTGCTTCTTGCTTCATCACAGAGTCAGCGAAGAGATCGTCTCGTTGCTGAAGGAGAAGATTCTGATGAAATGGCCCCCCTCTGGTGGGCTTGAGCACCATTGGCTTGTTCAACTACACAAACGTCAACAAATCAAGCTTCAGTAAGAGTAAATAGGAGTTTCCCCAACCAGTCGTCAATGACAATGCAGTGGGAGTTATTTTTCTACAGGAGACAGTGTGACATTTAACGTATGCTGAGTTTCAGTTCATTTTTGTGACACAATTTGTTCATAGAAAAGAAACTTAAATGGCAGAAAGCGACATCCTATTTATTTTCTTTATTTTACAAAAGCACAATGTTTTGTTTTCATTGTGAGTGTACACAAATAGAAGTAGATCTTTTACAGTGATGCATTATTAATAAGACAATAAGTGTTTTAAGTTCATTCTGCTGGTATAAGGAAACAGTTGAAGTGATCGCGCAGGCGTATACACAAACAAAACATATCAGTTCCAGCACTGCTAACTTGACAGTACAGTTGGCACTTTATCAAAATAAAATACAGTGAACCAAACACAAGCGCGCCTGCTTCTGTGTTACCGTTGAAACGTGACTGAAATACAAAGCCTATAATTTACATAATAAATAATAGTTTAGCATTCAGAAACATTGCAAAAATGGAAATATTATGGAATATTTGGATTTGTGCCGAATGAGAGGGGTAGGATTCACAATCACACAGCTCCATTTCGCAAACAGTTGAGTGCGCAAGCCTTTAAAGTATACACCTTTGTCATTCTATGTGAGAGAGGCATTCAGAATCAGCACATGGTCACTGTCTTTGTTTTGGCTTTGTTTTCAAGTGTGCAACTCATGGCATTCGCTTGTTGTTCTTCTGCAGCCGGTTATTAAAATGTGTTGCATTACTCCGGGCGCCCCCTTCTGGATTGAGGGTGAATTGCTTGTATTCGTTGTAAGGCACTGAACAGAGATGTCTGTACCGTGACCGTTCAGTATGAATAGATGTATCATTACACCCCTAATATACATACATACATAGATATGTACAGTGGGTATGGAAAGTATTCAGATCCCCTTAAATGTTTCACTTTGTTATATTGCAGCCATTTGCTAAAATCATTTAAGTTCATTTTTTTCTCATTAATGTACACACACCAACCCATATTGACAGAAAAACACAGAATTGTTTACATTTTTGCACATTTATTAAAAAAAGAAAAACTGAAATATCACATGGTCCTAAGTATTCAGACCCTTTGCAGTGACACTCATATATTTAACTCAGGTGCTGTCCATTTATTCTGATCATCCTTGAGATGGTTCTACACCTTCATTTGATTCCAGCTGTGTTTGATTATATGGATTGGACTTAATTAGGAAAGCCACACACCTGTCTATATAAGACTTTACAGCTCACAGTGCATGTCAGAGCAAATGAGAATCATGAGGTCAAAGGAGCTGCCTGAAGAGCTCAGAGACAGAATTGTGGCAAGGCACAGATCTGGCCAAGGTTACAAAAAAAATTCTGCTACACTTAAGCTTCATAAGAGCACAGTGGCCTCCATAATCCTTAAATGGAAGACGTTTGGGACGACTAGATAGGGCTGGACGATTAATCGAAAAGTAATCGAAACCGATATTCAGAACCACTAACCGACGTAATTTTCCCATGTCGGTTATTTCGTTTTTTTTAATCCTGTTACTACTTCCCCCTTAAAAGCATACTAGCGCGTGTGTAGCCACATGACTCTGCTTCGTCCAGTCAGTGGCATAAAAGCAAAACACGGAGCTGAACGCCGGTTCAACACATAGTGATGGCGCGCTAGTGGTGAGCCTTGCATCTTCACTAAACTTTATCGGTTGTATTTGTTTTATGGTTTGGAAATTCAAGCGATTATACGATTGGATGTGTATTATTATATCGAGCTACCATGTTCGCGCAGCTGCATTGTGGCACGAACACTCATATAAACAGAAGCTGTGAAGATCACGTGCACAGAGGAACGCAGAAACTAGTTGTCAGCGCTGTCCTGTGATTTATCACTAAAGTAGCTTAGAATCTCAAAACTTATTATAGCATATTTTTCTACTTTTGAAGGAACTAGGCTATTTACAATAATATAGAAACGGTATGACTAATTTACACACGCAATCACTCGTACTGGTGCTGTGCAACCCTCTACATTGCGGGTAAATCACTGGCTTTTGGAAGCCATTGGCTAATAAATTCTTAGAGTTTACTCGCCAGTGTTTGTGTTCAAGGCTATTATAAGATTAGCACATTTTTACTCGCTGAACACTGACTAAGCGCTTCAGAGTTCTCTCTCCATCAAGCGATCTGTACTTTTCAGTTCATCTCAATGGACGCACAGTGCACCTGTTTTTGACGCTCTGTAAACTCTGTGTGAAGGTGCACGACTCCCCGTCGCTTTACTGATAGCGCTGTTTCTCACACATGCAAACAGAGAGAGAGAGCGAGAGTCTGACCACGCTGAATCGACGCGCTGCATCTAAACTATATTCTTTATCTTCTCCTGTCAAAATAATGGAGTTCATTTAGAATTATTCAACTTTTTCAAAAAAGCAGAAGTTATGCCGGTTTCTCCGGTAGTGGGCGGAGCTAACGCGCAAATGGCAATTTCATTGGCTGACGCTCAACTATTACCATCCCTGTTTTGATTTCAGCAAATCAGTTCTACCGAACCCAGACAACGTGATTAATATTCATAAACCCAGCAGCTCATCAATCCATAGTCCATTGTTCGTATGGTAGTAGAATTAGTAGTAGTATTATCTTTTAATAATAATTAATATGATCTATTACTTTTTTTTTTTTTTTTACAGAAACCCTATGACCAAAAATATCTTAAGTTCAGTTAAAATGACAAATATGCATTCATTTATGGTTACCAAGTTTTAGTTCTAATCACTAAAGTTCTATCATTAAATAGTGCTTAATACCAAAATATAATGCTTGACTGACTGAATAAGAAGCTAAGATTTAAGAAGCTGTGCCATTTTACAAAGATAAGCTGATTAGAATATATATATATATATATATATATATTTACGTGTGTGTGTGTGTGTGTGTGTGTGTAAAATAGTATATCAGTCTGGCGAGTAAACAAAAAAGCCCCTCCACCAGTCGGGGCTTTATGGCAGAGTGACCCAACAGAAGCCTCTTCTCAGTGCAAGACACATGAAAGCCCCCATGGAGTTTGCTAAAAAAACACCTGAAGGATTCTCTGGTCTGATTACACAAAACCAAGATAGAACTTTTTGGCCTTAATTCTAAGCGATATGCGTGGAGAAAACCAGGCACTGCTCATCACCTGTCCAATACAGTCCCAACAGTAAAGCATGGTGGTGGCAGCATCATGCCGTGGGCTGTTTTTCAGCTGCAGGGACAAGACGACTTGCAATGGAGGGAAAGATGAATGTGGCCAAGTACAGGGATATCCTGGACAAAAACCTTCTCCAGAGTGCTCAGGACCTCAGACTGGGCCGAAGGTTCACCTTCCAACAAGACAATGACCCTAAGCACACAGCTACAATAATGAAGGAGTGGCTTCACAACAACTCCGTGACTGTTCTTGAATGGCCCAGCCAGAGCCCTGACTTAAACTCAATTGAGCAACTCTGGAGAGACCTGAAAATGGCTGTCCACCAACGTTTACCGTCCAACCTGACAGAACTGGAGAGGATCTGCAAGGAGGAATGGCAGAGGATCTCCAAATCCAGGTGTGAAAAACTTGTTGCATCTTTCCCAAAAAGACTCATAGCTGTATTAGCTCAAAATGGTGCTTCTACTAAATACTGAGCAAAGGGTCTGAATACTTAGGACCATGTGATATTTCAGTTTTTCTTTTTTAATAAATGTGCAAAAATGTCAACAATTCTGTGTTTTTCTGTCAATATGGGGTGCTGTGTGTACATTAATGAGGAAAAGAAATTAACTTAAATGATTTTAGCAAATAGCTGCAATATAACAAATAGTGAAAAATTTAGGGGGTCTGAATACTTTCGGTATCCACTGTGTGTGTGTGTGTGTGTGTGTGTATATATCTCAAAGGTTTTAAATGGATCAAAACCTTTCATCAAAGACCGTATAAATCTTCTTCTTTTTTTTTTTACACACAAGCATACACTGCTGGTAGTCTCTCTGACCACCTTGTTTTCCAAGATTGCAAAGGTCAAAATGTTAAAACTTAAAAATAGTGCTAAAGGTCAGACAACATGGTCAGTTCAGAAGATGGTGATGATGGTATAGTTGAAAATACCTCTGAGTGAGCCCTCTTCTCAGCCAGTTTACCAGAGCCCAACAGCTTCATGACATTCTTGGCCCCCTCTGCCACAGCATACTCTATCTGTGTGTGATGGCAGAGTTCCTCCACCCGCAGGTCCAGAGGACTGATGATGGGTTTGGCTGCACCACAACACCACATACATATTTATTGTTTGTGCTTGTTGAACTGTGAATGTTAATGCTGGAGGAACTGTGTGTTAATGTTACCAATGACGTTGTTGTCAAAGCTGAGCTCGCTGGTTTGGCTGGCTTTGAGAATCTGCATTCGGATGAACTCGATCTTGGTCTTGCTGTCTTGAAGCATCTGCTGTGCTGTTGCAAGCAGTTTTCTGTCCTGCAAAGTCAACAACAGATGCATAAAATCAAGTCATGCAAAAACAAATAGAGATTTTATGTGATGACAGGAAATATTCTTTCAGCTAAACTCAGTTTTCATTATCCATTTAAAATAAGGATGCACAATATTATCAGACCAATATCGGAAACGCCCAATAATGGCTTTAAATGTGAATATCAGCATTAGCTCGATATGAAAAATTATGGCAATATTTCCTGCCCATAAGGACAAATACATTAAGTCAAAATGTGCTCAGGATGTGCTAGCGAGATCATGTCAGCAGTGTGGCTCATTCTTGAAGTACAGTTTTGCCTGAATTATGATTAGAATCATTGTTTTGGATTGCTGCATTTAAACTAAGAATGCACGTACAGAATGACATGTTCAGTGTGTTATAGAGTCAACAGCAATAGACCGTGCACCGACAGCCTCCCCCGGGTCCTAATAACCTTTCGTTTAGTTTTAATTCCTTTGGAGGCGTTGTTTGCCTACTCCTAATAAAATTAAAGCAACATACACAAATAGCATTTAGACTGTTTCTGATTAAATACAGCTGTAACAGATGCCATAAAATCATGAGTATGTTTTGATTTAAAGTTCAGAAGGTATAGCTTACATGAAAAAAAAGTCACTTAAATAATATTATATATACTGATTTATTCATTAATATGTTATAGGTTATATTTTTTAAACAAATTATGAGCTCTAAAAGATTTTCCGAATTTATAAAACTCTTGCTTTAGAAAATTTACAAATGTTAAATCTTTAATCAAAATGAAAAATAATTTGCTAATAACTTTTGCACATGAGAGACTTGGTGTTGCTTCCAAACAAAAGAAAATATATCGGTATCGGCATCAGCTATCGGCCAAAATGGGTTGAAAAATATCAGCATATCGGATATCGGCAAAATCCAACATTGTGCATCCCCATTTTAAAAGTGTTTTTTTTTTTTTTTTTACTTCACTTTATTTAATTAATGTAAAATATTTAACACTGTTAGAACTCTTGTGCAAGCTGGTCAAAAGCTAAACATATTCCATGGACTGCTACAGTGCCAAGAGTGTGTGAGAAGGAAAGGCTTCCGTTTACAACTCATTTCCTGGTTGACATCAGCCCTTGCAAATTTCCCATAGGGCTGCACCATGTGTTTGTGTGTGTGTGTGTGTTGCCAGAGGGGATAAGTTCATCACCAGCACCACTCCTATGGCCAAACCTCTCAGGCAAGTCACAGAAGCTGCACTCATGTCATTAAAGCAAAGCAGTAGTACTGGAGCCTGTATTTCTATCCGAGTGTATTTAAACATTTTATTTAGACGTGTTGGCAATTATCGCTTACAAATGGACTACCATTTAAACGTTTGGGGTCAGTACGAATTTTTTAAAGGATAGGAATAGCCTACATTTTCCATCAAGTATGCAATTAATTGATTAAAAATTATGGTAAAGTCATTTATAAAGTTCCAAAAGATACTAATACTGCTACTTTCCATTCAGCAAATAATCTTTAAAACGTGTAACATGGTTTCCACAATAATATTAAACAGTGCAATTGAGCAGCATATTAGAATGATTTCTGAAGGATCATAAGACTAAAGTAATGGCTGCTGAATAAATTACATTTTAAAATACATTAAAATAGGTCAAAAATATTTTAAAATGTAATCTTATTTCACAATATTGCTGTTTTTACTATATTATTCATCAAATAATTGCAGCCTTGGTAAGCACAAAAGGCTTCTTTCAAAAACATTTACATTTTACTGACTCCGAACTTTTGACTGGTTCAGGGCCAAGATGGTTATATAGTGTTCTCTCATGTGCTTTGTAAACAACAGAACCTGGAGTGTGCATCACTGGTAATAAAAAAAAAAGCCTCAAGCGAAGAGTCATTAAATAAAACCAAATGGTACACTACCTTTGAGGAGCCATTTGAATACATCTGGATCATGTTCTCGGCCCCCTGTTTCACCTTCAATTCAATGTCGTTCTGTTTTTTTAGAGCTGCTAGTCTGCTGCTGATAGTGCATGTCCGTGCTTCACTTTTAGGGCTGTCCAGCGTAAGAGGGCACTCTGGGAAAGAAATGGTAAAAGTTAGTAGGATCCAAACAGATTCTAAAGACAGACTTCCTGAAGAAATTTAGAAATAAGAGGATTGTTCTCCCAAAAAATAATAACTCTTGTCATTATTTATTCACCATCATAACAAACCTACACTCAAACCTGTATGAGGTAAAAGAGAATTTGAGAAATGTCTCTGTGTTTTTTGTCAACACAATCAAAGTCAATCCTCTCCAGAGTTGTTTGATTGGCAGCTTATATCTTCAACTACTTCACAACACCAGCACCAACTAAATAATGATACTTTCTTTGGATCAGAAAAAAAGAGGCGAGTAGTCTGAGAGCAACAGAAATTAAGTTTATGCAGTTTTCTGTGGCCACTTCCAGATTTTTGGCTAAACCATAAAAAACAGGAAGGATGTTGCAAAAGAGTACCTGATTCTTTGTTTGACCTTTGAGTAACATTAAGAGTCACGTTTAGAAGCTGCACTAATTCAAGTAAGAATATTTATGCTTTTTATTAATTTGAAACTATTTTTATTGGTTAAAAGTATGTTCATATGGTGCAAGCACTCTTATGAGGGTGGTTGCTTAATTCTGTAAGTTTTGCAGCTTTCCAGGAACATATTTTGGTTGCTTTGATGAAGGACAGGGAAAACAGAAATTATTTCAATGAAGCACAGCAATACTTTTCATGTCCAGACAAGTAAAAACTCCCCACTTCTACATATAAATGAAACCTGTTAGACTTCTGCTAATAACAAACAAAAACATCAGCTGTCATAAAGGCACTTTATGTGACTGCAGAGCTGGGTAATAAAAAAATAAGGTAGCAGACAAAACACACACACAAAAAAAATATGATGTTTTTGGTAGCATCTATGATTTAAACTTCAACAGCAATAATACAGTTGGTAAGGTCAATTATTATTCTAGTTTTGAGTTAAATCAATATGGTCCCATGTAATAAGTCTAAATAAATGTTACTATTACTGTTGGTGCATGAAAAAAATGCATACATATATATATATATATATATATAGCCTACATTTAGCATTTATTTTTTAACTACATTTAGATGAAACAAACATTTTAACATAGGCAGCAATGGCAGGTTTTTAAAAATAATCAATCCTTTGACTGAAGAAAAAAAAAGTTAATTAAATACTTCATTTAACTTAATACTTAATACTTTTATTTAGCAAGAATATATCAAATTGATCAAAATCAAAAGTCAAGAAGACATTTAAAATATTACAAAGGATCCTTAAGGGTCTTTTGAATTTTCAAGTATCCTAAAACTATCCTTGTCATGGTCTCCGCAAAATATTAGGGAGCACAACCATTTTAAACATTAATAATAAGAAGAAATACTTCTTGAGCTCCAATTCAACATATTAGAATTATTTCTAAAGGATCATGCAACGCTGAAGACTGGAGTCATGGCTGCTGAATGATTGCTTTGCATCACAGAAATAGATTAAATAGATTTTTAAATATATTAAAATAAAAAAGCAGTTATAATGAACATTTTACTGTTTTTGATCAAATAAATGCAGCCATTAAAAAGCTTCAGTGAGAAGGTGATAAATAATTCTTCTTAAAGCACCTTAGTGTGGTAGCACATGTTAATGAAGAACAAGTGTCTTTTGTTAAGCACTTGAAGACTGATGAGTCGTCATATTAAGCAAGGAATTAATACAGATCCCTGTGTTATGGTTATTATAAAAAAAAGGTCCACAGGGTGAGGAAAAATGCACCCACACAGCAGGTATTACAATGAGACTTCAAAGGTGCTTAAAAGTAGATTGAAGTCCTATAACATACTGGACTTACTATTTATTTCATACTTATTTGCTACACACAATAACAAACATATGTGTCTGTGTAATGGATGTAATAAGAGCTGATGATATAATAAAGTGCATAAGGCTTGAGCCATCAGCAGTGAGTAGAACAGCCTGACCAGTTCCACTGTCTGGACTCCCAACAAGTGCTGCTCAACCATGACATCACCAGCGAGGCACGGGCACTGGAGCAATGTTGTCTTCGAGTGGCATCTGCTGATTTCTGCTTAGCCGACACAGACTGAGGTGTGACATGGGAGACATTCCTCTTGCGCTGAGTCACCAAACAAAAGCCCTTTCTCATCAGATAATATCCATGCCAGGCTGCATATAAGGATGTGGTTAGCAGGGTGAGAGATCTGACCAAGCTTCTTTAAGATATCCGAACAACTAAATATTACAGTCCAGAACTGCTAAACCTGTAGTGTGTGACTGTCTAGGCACACATATCTCACATGTAAAAGCTATTTATCTTCAAAATAATCAAAAAGTGATTTGTGGATACTGTGGAGAAGCATGTTATGAACTGAAAAGATGACCCACTGGAAACCGCAAGAATGATTTGTAAAGTCTTGGCAGCATCAGTAAGAACAAGTGAAAATGGGTTTGTCATGTATGCCGTCACTGGGTTTAGGAATTTATGATCATCTTGGAGTTCCTCACTCTAATTTGCTGCTCAAAAACATTTATAATTTTTCTCAATGTTGAAAGTTTGTGCTGCTTAATAGTTTTGTAGAAATCATGATACCTTTTTTTGGACTCTTCAAAGCATTTATTTGAAATAGATATCTTTTATAACATTATAAATGTCTTTACTTACACTTTATGCATCCTTGCTGAATTAAAGTATTGCTTTGTTTAAAAATATATCTTCCTGACCTCACACCTTTGAATGGTTCGTGTGTAGAAATATTGATGGCACTACAGATGGTTAAAGTTAACTTATGAGAGCTTTGCTCATACCTAAGAGAAGATCCTCTGGGTCCTTCACCACAATATGAGCGTTGAGCTCCTGCAGCTCTTGATGCAGCTCCTCTAACTTCTTGTTGGACTTCTTGAGTATATTATCAACATATGCCAGTCTCTTTTTTTCTGTGGTGACCTTTCTAAGGTTCTCCACCCCCTCTTTGATCTTCAGCTCTTTGCGGATCTCCCTCTTGATCTGCTCCTTGATTTCGTCTAGCTTCTGCTGCACCATGGTATCAGACAGGTCAAGGTTGTGCCCCAGGCCCAGCCGGTCCGAAACCATGTGAGCCTGTACAAAATAAACGTATATTAATATATTTGGATGTTAATATTCTTACCTTAGTCTTTGAAAACAATTTCAAAGACTTCCTTAGGTCTTTTTTCATGCAAAAAAGAAAAGATTCTTAGTAAACACCTGAAGGAAATTCCCTCCTAAGGCATAACTGTCACCAGTATTAGGATTCATGATATATTGCATTCACATCACCCAGCACACTAACCCCCAAGCATGAACGAAAACACACAGAGGCACACATACACATAAAGAAGCACAGTATCACTGACATCAGGAGGGAGGATAACTGGTCTGAGAGAGTGGGTGAGCCAAAGCCTGCTTAGCCCAGCTCTTCATGAGTTCACTTACAATATGTAAGAGAACTGACACGGCTCCTCTAATCTTCCTCCAGGAGAAAGTGGAGCCATAAATAAAGCTTAAAAAAAAAAAACTTTCAGCAGAATGTGCTCATTCAGGTCTAAAGGAAGGTGAAGGAGAGGGTTGTCAAAGCATGCACAGACAATAAGCAAAATATATCTGAATCTAGAGATGCACCATTGTATTGGCCGCCAATATTTATCGGCCAGTTTTTGATTACTTTAAAGCCACTGGCATTCTGAAAATAGCAGGAAAAGGGTCGATACCGATGGTTTATTAATTAACTGCATGGAGACAAAGAGTTGCATGACTGTTGCCTAATCCAACATTTTTCTCTGGGCAAAAGAATTAAATACTTGCCAAAACAAAAAATCTGTAAAAAATATGGTTTGTTAGACGGCATAGTACGGCCATATGCAAACGTGCCGCTTGACCATCCAACGAGTGAAATGCGTGCTCAGCTGTAAATTCATCATAAGGAAGTCACAATGGCAATGTACTGGCATTAGAGTTTATCCAAGGATATGTCATGAACTGCCAAGCATTAAGCCTACATTTAAGTGAAAATGAATGGCAGGTAATATGCAGCTTTTTGTTTGAAACCAGTGTAGAACACGGATTTACACAAGGACAAATCATGCACCTGCAGCATTTCTGTAAACGGAGAAAACAGAATAAAACTATAAAGGCTACATAAAAAAAGAATATATAGGCCTATACACAAAATATATTTCATTTAAATCATTAACAGATTAAAAAAAAGAAAGAATAAAATAGTGCTGAGTTTTGGATAATTGTAACGCGCTCCAAAGTTCACGGGGAAAAAGATGGCAGAAAGCAATTTTCTTTATTTTACAAAAGCTTTACAGTTTTGAATGATGTTTTGCTTCTATCTGTATAACAAACCAGCATTGGTATGACCATAAATTACGGGGTAACAGTTGGGAAAACAATGCAGTGATTGCGTCTGTGCCTCACACGCACATACAACAATTATTTTTGCTAATTTGAAATGGCAGCCTGCATTATCAAAATAAAATAGTTAAAGAAACATAAAATGTTATACTGCTCAATTTAAAATGAGAAGAACAAAGCCTATAGTTCACATAATAAATGTTTTCTACTGAAACCGGTTTCTCAGAGGATCGCAGGAACAGAAATGTTTAAATTCAAATTCTGCTCGGAGGGAACCAACTTCTTTTTTCTTCTCATTTGTAAGCTCTGCTTTATGCAATTGACCGATATCGGTATCGGCCTATAGCTGTTTGTTAAAATCGGTATCGTATCAGGCAAAAAAAAAAATTATATCGGTGCATCACTATCTGAATCCATAACGTATTATATCAAATAAATCAAAATTCAAATTATAAAAATAGAGATGCACTGATAATATTACGCTGGAAGATACCAATAGGATCAACTGATAAATGGATGTTACATTTTTTTTTATTTTGCCTAAATGCAAAAAAGAAAACACTAACAACTAAAATCATTAAGTCATTTAATTGCTACAAGTGAGGCATTACAGCATTAATGCACAGAATGAAAAATGTATAGTTATTCTGAGACTGACAATTTACATTTAACGGTGTGTTTTAAAGATTAACTATGAGTAAGCATTAGATGACAGCAGAGGTAATCTAAATTTAACCTCAATGAACATGTACATTTAAAGGGTATGTTTTCCCATTTCAAACCAACTTTGTATTGTTGCAATGTCTGTAATGAATACAAGTTAGCATTGTGTATTTTTCCATTTTACCAGGACCAAGATATGCCCTTATTTTTGCCAGCAATATTCCACCAGATGACGTAAATCAATTTTTCTTAAATGTCTTTTTACTGCACAGACTGCCAACTTTTTATTAAAACCCCATCTTGCCAACGGTGAATTACACCTTTAAATATTTAATATTGACAGATACACATAAATTGAAATACTGTCCTCTGATGTTTGTGGATAATTTATGTGTTAGTGATATATTGTGCATTCTTAATATAAAGCTGAACTGGAGCGAATGTTCTGAAATTTTAGCTATGGTGACCCCCTTGTTTATATACTTCATCCATGACTTTAAAATCTCACTGTCTGCAGAAAGAAATAAAACAAATAAAAAATAACTGACATACATGTTTTGACACTCTGAGTCTGCTTGCACGTACAGCACTGACTCATGGGGCAACTGAAGGTCATGGAAAAGCAACTGTCCTACATTTTAGGAGCCAGCTGTACCTTATGTCTTCCTCACTTGTGCCGCTACACTCAAGTGAAACACACAAAACCATTTACATTTATTCATTTAGCTGACGCTTTTATCCAAAGCGACTTACAATTGCTACATATGTCAGAGGTCGCACGCCTCTGGAGCAACTAGGGGTTAAGTGTCTTGCTCAGGGACACATTGGTGTCTCACAGTGGATTCCAAAAAAAAAAAACAAAAAAAAAAAACAATATCAAAACAGCACAATCTGCATGACAAAAAACTGTTCCATTAAATAATGCGTTTTTCTCATTAATACTCAAACTGTTGAGGGTTAAAATCTCCCTTCATACAGTCCTGAGGAGCACTTTAACCAACAATAGTGTCTCCAGACCTCTCATTCACCACATAACACCAAATTAAGCAGCAGTGTCTCGTCCACTTTCCATAATAGTCTTGGGACTTATCAGTTTTGGGAAAAAGGCTGACAAATCATGTTTCAGTAACAACAGTGTCATTTCCAGCTTACAAAAACCGAGAAAAACACAACAGATTCCTGGTTGTAATTTGAACGCACTGACAAAATGACATCTGACAGGACATGACTTTGCAGACAACTGAATTCACAAATGCTCAAAATTGTGTCATTGTGAATGACATAAAAAGTGAAAATGGGAGGATTCTCAAATAACTATTGTAGTAAAAGGATACAGTTGCTTTCCATAATAATGCATTTTAATGAAGTCAGTTTATAATGGCTGACAACTCTTTGCAGTTACTGACTGTCATCCATTTACCAAAAACATAATTTTGATGTTTAAGTCTTAAAGGCAGATAAACACACACACACACATATATATATACATATATATAGAAATCATTTATATATAAATTGTTTAGTATTGTTGACTTTAAACAACGAGCCACTCTACACTATCATGATAACTAGTTTCAAAGTGTTGGAAACAAGACTGCAGTTCAGCACTATTTCAGGACAAAAAGACAAGCCCAAAATCATTTGTTGAAAAACATAAGCATAAACCAATAGAACAGAACTTAATTCGAAACTTCCCAGTATAGAAAACTTTACTATACTACATCTCACAGTAGGGAAGCTATGGTAATACCACGCTAGAGGCAGTGGATTTATTTCACAATTATCCATTATCTTCATTTAAATCTGATTTAGTTAACCTCTTCAACTAGTTTTGCTGTCTAGGTAGGCAGCTCACTGGGTTTTGAGACACAGCTACTGTGTACAATTCCAACACATCACAACTCCGTGTTTCCACTAGGCAACATGGCATAAAATTTTAATTAAGTGTAATGTGGAGACACTAATATGACTGTACGGGGAAAATACAAGCTCTAAACTCCTGTCATAAGCGTTTTCGGACCACATTCCCCGTTTTCCCGTGTCATGAGCTCCTCGGCGGAGAGAGCAGCTCGTCCCAAAGGAAGTAAAGTAGTGGCTTGAAAGTGCGCGAGAGAGCTGCGCTTAGGGCGCATACTAGGTTTTAAAGCATAAAAGTCGCCGTGCACACTTTAAGATTCTTTACATCTATATTGTATGAAATAAAAAACTTTTCCTACCTGCATGGGATCGGCGGCCATCTTGGTTGTGAACTGTTTTTTTTTTTTTAAATCAAACTCTGGGGAAGGGGAGGTGAGTCACTCCCAAAAAACAAGCCTGTTATGTTTCTGTCTCAAACGAAAAGCGCTTTATTTGGAGTACGATCCATAGCATGGCCGGGATACGGAGGGGGTCCCATTGTTGAGCAGTCGGTTTGTTGCAAACGCAAGGGCTCAGAGTGAGATCCGCGCTTTTGGGGTGAAGGCAGAGCTGTGCTGCTAATATCGGAACAAGGGCAGGCGGGTGGCAGAGCAACCCAAGTGCAAGTTTCTGTTCCCGCACCCAGTTCAGCTACGGCCAGTCCACCCTCGATCATGTGATCAATAACAGTCTCCCTAAGTCCCACTGTGCATACTATCACCCCTATCTGCCCTGAATAGTACTGAAAATGACTAATATCACATAGTATTTAGCATGGATAGTGTGCACAGTGGGACGCAGGAATAGGCTTCAACATAACAATCTGATTCTATAGGAGTAGGACCACGAATTATTTTAGATGACTTTAATTAATAAGGACTTAATTCCGTTAAAAACAGCAAATGTTCTTCTACTGCGATTATTGCATTGGGGCTTATTTTACAGGAGTAGAACACTAATAATTCACCCTGTACGTACCTTTTACATAGACGTTTTTGCAGAAGAAAAATTAGTTATACTGTCGCGATGTATTCTATTGGCAGTAACACATTATGTATTTTTTTTATTGGGACAGTTAATTTTGTTGTAAACTATTTTAGGAGTGAACTTATAGAGCTTTCTTTAATGTAGTCTAACAGTAGTTCTCAACTAGGGCCGGGGGTCAGGGGCCACTAGGGGGCCTCAGTCACAGGATGACTTAAAATTATTTAAATTGTAATAAAATAATGTAAATAAAAAATAAAGATGCCACAAAACCAGTCACAAGTGTCTTTTTTTTCAGAATTGAAATTAATACGTCATCTAAAATCTGAATAAATAAGCATTCAATTGAATAAATAAGCATTCAATTGATATATGTTTGTTAGGGTAGGACAATATTTGGCCGAGATACAACTATTTAAAAATCTGGAATCTAAGGGTGCAAAAATAAAAAATAAAATAGTCCTTAGCAATGGTTATTACTAATTCATCTAATTCATATTGTGATTCAATGAGAGCAGGACCTCATTCTGTTTTATTACCACTTCTATATGGATCTTATAATGTTGAAGCAGTGAAACTTATTTCTAATTTATTTATTTTATAGGATCATAAACAACATTCTGTATTATTATTATTATTATTATTCTATAGGGACATATTCTGTAGAAATAACTTTGACTACAGGTCAAATAATTTGATAGTCATTCAATAAGGATTTACTCTATAAAAGCACCACTTATTCTATGGAGATATATTTTAACAGTTCTCAATATATTTTACTTACTGTATATAAAGGACAAATCCTTAAGGAATCAATATTTCTCATCAGAAACAGAGCCAGACTGGTTAAGAAGGCAGAAGCATAGGAGATACATGAATCAGTTACAAGAAAAAATCCACATTACAATAATTAGAGCTTAAGACATGATGGAATGGTCTTAAACATGACATTCAGCACAACACTGAAGAGGCTTTAATACTACATTGTGTATTTTATTATGTATTCTTTAATCAATAATAAAATGTTTTATAAAATGTTCTCGGGTACTTTTTTCTTCTTCTCCAAACAGAGAATTCAACAGATTAATTTTGTACAAAGCCATCATGTTGCTTTTACTGGAAAATGCTCTCATTTTTTAACGGGCATATAAAAATAAAAGCGTTACTACTGTAAGTGACAGAATTACCTTCAGCCAACAGAGGGAGTTGTTCTCCATAAATTCGGTGTCTGTCAATATTTTATGTACTGTAGAAACCATTATAGAAGTATCACAACAACTGAAAACACAGCTCACATTACTGAAGAGATCCTTAATGGTTTTTTTTTTTTTTTTAAAGATTTGTAATAATTTTAAATAAAGCAAATATTAATTCACACACACAACACACTTTAAATATATAGTCCTTTATAGCAAGCTCAAAATGTTTTCTAATAATAAAAAAAAAAATAATAATAATAATAATAATAAATGCTTTCTAAGAGATCATCTGGAGATCTGCTTCCAAGGAAACAGAGAACTTAGACTCTCTGGATGCTTCCAGGATTGATTTACGGACAGGTTAATAGCAGTGATACTGTTATTGCAGTCCAGGAAGAATAGCTCACCCGCATGACCAAAAGATAAACGTCACTCACACCAGAGAAAGGTGGGGTTTTCACATCCTAAAAGTGAAGTACACCACACTATATCAAAACTAACGGACACCACAACTAAACTGCAGATCCACAACACATAAAGAAAAGGTCATTCTCTGCAAAACCAATTCATAATTGATTATGATACGCAAGGATGCTTGCTGATATTGCTTTTCAGCTCCAATGGTTAACCTCATTTAAACTGCCAGATATTACCATATACGTTGAATTTCCACAAGATTAGGCCTTCACAAAATGGTCTGTAGCTGACAAAGCAACTACTGGGTTATATTAGGTTTTGAATATGAAACTAGGTGCTCTATTAGTGTTTCTTTCTTCTGTTCGGATATGTTGTGCTCCCTGAGTGAATTCAAGTGGTCATTTCTGTATGCAGAAGCTGTTGGCTTGTCCCGCTCACAGTACAGTTTTCCATCTGTGTAGTGAAAACGGTCACCAGGTACTAGCTGGTTTTGGCAGACGGAGCATACAAACCACTGTATGTGTGAAGAAAGAAAAGACTGAGAAAAACACATATAACAGGGTACCCTGCCCTACCCCCCAGATCAGTTTGTAATTGACTGTATTTGAATGGGTCAGTTTAAAGGAGTAAAATTACCTTGACATGAAAAACATTGCCCTGTGCTCGCATCACAATTTCATTTGCTGGGATGGACTTACTGCAAGCTCTGCAGGCTGCAGGGTGACCGAATAATCTGTAGTGAATATCATAAATCACAACTATTTATTTTAATAAGCAAGTCATTATAAATTAATATAAATTAAAATTTTCCATTAATTTAATAAGGCATTTAAGCTTAAACTTAAGTGGTTTCCTCTATTAAAAAGATAGTTTAACCCCAAATTAAATTCGGTCATTTACTCATTACTACTTTTAATCATACATTGAAAATCAGTGGGGTTCATTGTTGTTTTGGCCCAGATTAGTTTAATTGAAAAACAATTGAAACATTTAGAAAATCTTTTGCATTTCCCTTAAAAGGATATTCACCCACAAATGAAAATTCGGTCATTTATTCACCCTTATTTAGTTATTTTTTTCAAACCTGTATGCATATCTTTCTTTTGATGAACACAAAAGATGATATGTTGAAGGATGATGATAACCAAACAGCTCCCAATCACTACCATTTTATTTTTCGTCTATACAATATAAGTCAGTTGAAACTGAAAGTATTAAGATCCGAGTATTAACATTCTTAAAAATATATTTTGTGTTCCACAGAAAAAAGAATAGGCTTGGAACAACATGATGAGGAGTAAAATATATATTTTTAACACCATTTTCTTTGCTATACTAACAAAACAGAGTGTTGTTCCTGTAGTCTGACCTTATATAGTCACTTTTGCAGAGGATCAAGTCACACTTTGTGAAACAGGATGAGCCAATTTCTGCCAGCTGAGTGCTTGAGACAGTGGCAGCGGCGGTACCCATCCAAAGCAAACAGGAGGAAGCAGTCTGAAATCTTGCATCCACATCCAATGCATCACTTCCACGCCAGAACCTCCATTCTGACATGAGGCGGTTGTGCATTACAAGAAGTGTTCACCATAATTAATGGGTCACTACCTGGAATAGAAAGCATGTAATCTGAACAGATGTTTCAGTTAACTGGACAACAAATACAAACTGTATTCAATTAGTTTATAAGTAGACAATAAATTAACCAGAGGGCCTCTATCCATATGACACTGACAGATACACAATCTTGTTAAAGTAAACAAGTTTAACTCACTGCTTCACAACTTCATGCTTTCACAGACTCACCAATAGGCTACAGAACAAATGATCGAGTTCAGTCTGTCAGTTCGGATAGACACAGACAACCGTCCATTTCTTGTCTGTAGGCAAAAAGCAGAGGCCATAAACATTAATATAAGTTCGTTTACATACATTTAAATGACGTCTCGCTTGCATCTCCTCGTGAGGTCTGAACGCTAGTTAACGGCGCTCGTTACGCAGACTTCTATCCCCTTTAACCTCTATGTTTAAACTCCGTAAATTGACGTCAGGCGCGCTTCAGCCAATCAACAGCCACTTAAATTTTAGGCTCTGAAGCATCCTAGCAGAAGCAGATGTTAAATTATTGATGTTTTTAACATCTGAATGGCGCATTCGCCACTGACATTTCACTATATTTAATGTAATATTTACATTTTAATTGTAAATCCCAAAATTAGCTGGTAGAAATTGATTTGTCAAAGAAATTTAAAAGAACTGCCTCCCTTTTCTCATTCGGAGTCATTTACAATGGGGCCTAATCATCCTTATTAAAGACCTGATTAGGCTACAGCACACACAGAGTCATTGCCAATCAAAACACTATGAAAAGAAACCTTGACAGCAGTCTGGTTGGGTGGTAATAGAAAATCATCCGTGAGAAAAGGATCTGGCCTTTCTTCTAATCTGTCTGTCATTTAGCCATGATTACCATCAGATTAAATACAATCAAAGCAGTTTGGGTGAAAAGTGGAAGTCATGGGAACCAGCAAAAGCTGTTTATCTTTTCAGTTGATCTTAATTCAAACCTGCACACACTAGATTACAGAGAGGGAGGAGAGAGGGGAGAGGGGGTTGTGTTTGTTGGCTTCTGTCACTCATTATGATTATGTCACTATTCAATGTGGAAAATTAGTCTGATGACACTACAAAGCCATAAGAGTGGCTTAGTGCGGATATATAGTGTGCTGTTTGCTTTAAGGGACCTAAACCTTCTAACTTCATGTTTAGTTTGATTTTGATGCTGTTAATATCGGTTGCACTCTTTGTATATTCTCTGTTTGGTGTCTGGTTTTGGACTTTTATGTTGAAGGTTAAGTGTTGGTTGTCTTCCCTAGAGTTTAGCTGGTGTTCTCTGTTCTGCTTCTTGTTTGCTTTCTGGTCTTGATAATTTTTTGGACAGTTTTTTTAATTTTAAATTATTATTCATCTTTAGTTTATCTCATTTGGATCCAGTTCTCCCTTGTTTCTGAGTTTACTACTGTATTGTTATTGTATGAGAAAAAAATACATTGTACCACTAAAAACAAACAAAAAACACAGTAGCTTTGTCATTTCTGGGTGCCTGAAATTCACTGTCAAAAGTATGTGACAATGTTTTAGGTATTATGGCATAATTAGTGCCTGAATATTAAATAATATGATACAATGTTAATATACCAAAATTTGCTTTGCACCTTAAAATGTACTGATAACCATAATAAAACAGGTCAAATAGAAAGATTAAATAAAAGTACTGGTAAATACATGTGCACGGGATCATACACACAAAGAAAATACATAAACATAGCACACATTAAATAAGTAAAACAAATGAAAAAAAAAAGTATTGTAATGCAGAACATACTAATAAAAATTATATATATATATTTATATTTATATTATACATTATGTTATAAAAAGACCAACATGTATTTAGAATGTAATCATATATAATACCACACAGTATATGTAGATGTGAATGAACCAGAATGGTTCACAAATGAAACTATGAATGTTCTGCATGAGCTATTAATTTTTTCATCCCCCTATTGTTGGTTTTGCCTGTCTAGATTTCCTGTAAACGAGACAAGCAACCCCGCCATCTCCTGGATCATTATGTTTATGTAATGAGGTCCCAGTCGTTGATCTAATGGCAGAGTGCAAAGTTTGAAATGCGTGTGGGAAGCGGGGAGTAATGGAAAATAAGTGATTTTCTCCACAGCTCCATTATTTTAATTGTTTACTGGGCAGACGCATGTTGTGATGTTTCAGGTAAAGCACAGGAGTCACATTAACAAAAGAGCATGAGCTGTCTGAATACATAGTTAGATAAACACCAGACAGAAAGCACGAGACAGAGGCCACATTATTTAGTGTCTTTTGAGCAAAAGATTATCATCATTGCTCTATAACCGAATCTGCGAAACATTTGACAATGATGAGCATTTCTGTTCTGGTAATTAGAAGGACATTTCCAAACAAATCTACTGAATTACTTTAGCTGGTTATTTTAACGAAAAAAAATTATCTCTAATTAATGTATCCTTTCCCCACTGATGATTAGGATGTTCATTAAAAACACAGAAAGGGATTGTTTGAAAGGCCCTTTATTTGTTGCTGTGACAGCTCAATCACCCATCATGATCTAACCGGGGGGAGGTAAAACCACCATCAATGACCATCAGAGGATACAGACAGCCCTTCGTTTGAGTGCTAATTAGAAAAATCATATCTCTGAAAGGTAGCCTGGTATCTGTTCCCAGTGTGTTGAGAGAGACAAGCTGAAGACACAAGGAGTTAGTAGAAAAATCTATTATTTACACCATTATCTAGGCCAGGCCATTGAAAGAATGACTCAGTAATGCCTTAATTGTGTTGCTGATTACATTTCCATAGACTCGAAAGCACATCCAAAGCTCTGTTTATTAAATGTGTATGAGATAACATGGATATTGCAGCGGTGCACAGCACAGCTTTAGCACATCTTGTGTGTTTCCCCTCAATAAAATGTCAGTGGTGAGCACTTCTGTGGAAGAGGAGAAGTTACACCAGTGGGTTACACCCAGTTATTTTAGAGCAAAGATGTTTGTGGTGGTTAAAAAAAGTCACACACAGACCATCAGTCAAAGTTTGGGGGTCAGTAATCTACATTTTTAAAGAAATTAATACATTTAATCAGTAATAATCCAATGAATTTATCAAAAGTGGCAGTAAAGAAATGCTGTTCTTTCGGAACTTTCTATTCATCAAAGAATCCTGAAAAACGGTCCTAAAACTATTAACCAGCACAACTGTTTTCAACATTAGACAATAAAATGCTTCTTGAGCAGCAAATCAGCATATTTGAATGATTTTTGAAGGATCATTGAGGACTGGAGTAAAGACTAAGGACTAAATTACATTTACATTCATTTAAATGTATAGTATTTCATGATGTTACTGCTTTTACTGTATTTTTGATCAAATAAATACAGCCTGGGTGAGCATAAGTGACTTCTTTCCTAAACATGAAAAAATCAAATCCTTTTTGTTTAATGTTTAATTAGTGTTTGTGTTGTTAGTAACAAAAAATGTGAAGAATATTAAATAAAATATTTCTCCTTTGCTGAAAAATTTACAAAACAGTACTCTTTTAGAAGACAGAAACAATCTGCGATATTTTATCAAAATTACAACAAGGGAAAAAAATCGAAATAAATAAACTCTTTTTATTATGACCGACATATCCAAAAATCTGTAATCAAATCTACCTCAGCAATGTCAGCAGAAGAGAGCAATGCTCCTGGAGTCTAATTAATATGAAATGAAAAGAAGAAGAAAATACAGTCCTGTAGTACCATCAACAAGGCAAACAATTTCACACGATGGCTGCCTATTTCCATATTGATGTTAATAATGACAGTCAATGCAACTGTACCTACATTTCACGTCGTAACACAACTCCTCACCTATTCATATGCTGAGATAGCACGACATATTTACACTTGATGTAATAACAGCACTGTGTTAGGTGGGGAAAAAAGGCACAATCTCAATGAATTTAGAGTCTTTCTTTCATTTTAACACATTTAAAGTCCATGATCTCTCAATCATAGCAGCAGACAAATGGTATGTTGCCATGAGAAACAAAATAAGTTTAAACTACATTAAAGAAAACATGATAATTGAGTCATAAAATATACAAAAGCAAATTCAAACAAAAGCATTACCATTTACCGAAAATAAGTAACAGTAAAACGATCCACATGCAGATAAACATTTTATCTTCAATTCTTCATCCACCCATTTTTAAATGTTTTGGTCCAGCTGTAACTGTAATGACCAGTATTTACATATAGTTGTAGATTAAAAAAAACGCGAGACTGAACCCAAAGCAGAAGGTTCTGTTTTAAAAATGGCAATTTTTTTCTAGTATTTCAAAGACAAGATACATTTTTAACCACGTGAAGTACATCCACATCTGTTTTTCTTTCCAATAAATCCCATAAATAGCCTTATAAAAAGTCCAAGAAATAAAGTATTGAAAAAGAATGTTTAGCAGTCATCTGTACTGAAGATGTAAAAACTCTCCCAAAACTATAACCATATAAGCATTTATTAAATCCAATAACAAAACGTTGTGAAATGTGGCCGCACCTGTATCAAATCCCTAATGCAGAATAACGACACAAACAAGACCTCAGTCACTCATTAGAGAGCTTTTAAGCTTTCTTTGAGGAGTTATGTATTGGGGGATAAAGCTCTTGAAAGCTATTTGGCCCCAAGACTCTTCCCTGCGGCACGGACTAGTTTGAGTTGCTCTAAATGCACACATCCAGATGGAGAACAGTCAGGCAGAATGGATTGAGTCCTCCCTCCAGTGTTTCCGACCACAGCATACAGTGTTATGGAGCACCGCTGAGTCTCAGGTAGTCTTTGGGTAGATTTTCTCATAGAAAAAGTTCTGTGCCAGCAGGTACAGTTCTCCATCTTTTTCTCTCACCGCGTGAGCCCGAACGTACTGGAACTGCTCTAGTGCAAACTCATAAAACTCATTCTCCATTTTCCAGATGTCTGACTGCTGCAGTCTGGCTATAGACTCTTTGGTGGGGGGCTTCTTCTCGCTCGTTTTCCTTAAGTGCGATTTCTTCCCTTTAGAAACAGACACAAACATTTAAGAAAAATATTCACCATCTGACAGACTTGTTAAAACATTCTCTCTGCAGTCGTACCTGTCCGAAAGAGCTTTGTGGCCCCCTTAAAAAAGCGAGGGAGGGCTGCCTCCAACATCATAACAAAGTCTTCCAACTCCTCTGTCACGCCAACTAACATGTATTCATTCACCAGGTTGTATTTGGCTTGCTCCAAAGCCCATTTGCTGCCAATGTTCCTGTGAAGAAGTGGTTGAGGAAATGTAGCAAGAGTCCTACAAGTGGTAGATCTGAATTACGCACAAAGACAGTGAACATCCTACCAGCACTCAGAGTAATGACCACAGAAGAAGGGAATCTGAAGCCAGAGTTTCTCTGGAGCGCAGTCAGATCCTCCAGCAGCTACACACTCATCAAATGTCTGAAACACACACACAGTTGAACAAAAAATACAGTTCTAAGTTCAGTATGTAATAAAGAAAATAATTATGGTGGCACAAACTGTGGATGTAATAGTGTTTTATTACTATTTTCTGTTTTTGTAATGTCCTGTCATCTTCATGGCGAGAACAAATTGAACAACAAAAGTCATACAATTAAATAAGACATTTAAGATTAATACAAGACACAAATTCTAAAGTACATTTGTTTTCCTGCTTTTTAAAGTGCATCCGATTTGAGTAAGATGTTTAACGGTCATTGGGTAAAGAAAGGCATGATGATGCTTGTCCACCTTTCAATAAATAATGTGTGTACCTTGAACTGAATGACCTAAACAGCACCTAGTAATAAAAACAACATCGTACCAAGGGCTTCACGATAAATCGCATGCAATATTTAATGCATCTTGTCAGTAAAGCCGGTTCTGTAATCAGTGGTAAATCTCCATCACCTGCGTGCTTTCACATGGAGCAGAATTAACTACACAGAGTCATTGTTTACTGACAAGCTACAATCATATTTTGCGCAGCTTGTCAGTGATGACAATGGCTCTGTGTAGTTAATGCTGCTCCATGTGAAAGTGTTATCGTACCTAGATTTAAAATGACTGAAAAACCTTTTTATACTAGGATTTATTCCATATAAATAAATTCCCTGGCATTGATACCTTTCCACCTGTCACTTTTTTTTATTCATATAGATATTAGTAGCACAACTTCTATTTGATTTTTTTAATTATTATAAATAAATAATAATAATGTATAATTGTATTATTTAAGAATATTATTTGTACTTTTTTTACATAATAATAATAACAATAATATAGAAATAGCTATTTTTTATAATACATTTTACAAAATAATATTTAAATATTAAAAATATTTAACATTATATTTTCCTATAATTATTATTATATTCTAATGATTTTTGCTAACCCAATAACCTTTATTTTGTGACCTTAAGCTTGGGTACTTAATGGTCTTGAAATTCATAACAATTAACAACAGGACAAAACAAACATTTCACCTTTTTGTCTCCTTGCTTTCTGCGTCGCAGACCTGGTCTGTAGTCATCCCCGAAGCGCAGGAAATAATAGTAAGACACCAGACGCTCAATAGGGTCCCGGATAACATTTATGTAAATAGGCTTTTTCTTTACTCCAAATCTAAAAATGAAATGGGAAAGGAAGTGCAATTAGTGATGTATTAGTATAGTAGTATTAACACATGTTTTGGGCATTTAGACATAGTTGCTTTATGCATGAAGGTAAGGTATAGGAAGACCCACAAAATATGATTGTATTGTTTAAAATTAGCTTTCTGCAATTCATTTCACAGCCACCAGGAGTCAGCAGCATCAAACTGACTTTTGGGTTGCTGGGAATGTAAAACAACATCCTCTCAATGGATATGGATGAATGAGTGGCTACTAGTTATGCAAAATGTTGGCAAATCATCTTTCGGTGATGTTGGCACTGAATGCAAAACCTGAATGCACTCTGAACAGCATTACTCATGCAAAACACATTGGCCATAACAGATTGAGGAAATCTGAGCAGAGAAACAAAATGACAGGAGCACACAATGCATACTTGGTGAAGTCCAGAAAGGAAACATGCCCATGGTAGAACGCAGGCTTCATCTCCTTCCATAACGTCACATTCTTTACAAACCGTACCTGAAACATAAATAAATCAATAAATAATTACAAAATGTAATAAATAAATCACTGAAGGATTTGCTCTGAAAACAACAACAACAACGACGCTCTTTAGGGTTTAATAATAGGAATTTGCCATTTTAAGTCTCCTAAAGCCTCAGGGTAATATAAAGCTATCATACTATAACATCTGCATCTTTGTGCCTTTTAGAGGCTGTTTGGTGCATTTCAGTAAATGGAAACGTTTGGATCCTTCCATCATTATAATGTGTTATTTAGATGGCTGTTAGTGGGAAGCACTAACAGTGAACACACAACTGACCTGATCCTGAAGGGACATGACGGGATTGTTTTTGGTGGTATTGATGTGCAGCACATGGTAGTGGTTCTTGTTGCACAGGTCGTAGGCGATGTTGGTGAAGGAGGTACTGGCTGTTTTGGGCACTCGGTTGTAGATGACCACCAGATCGTCCTCCTCTACCAGGGCCTCCTTCGCCCCCTCTTGAATGTGCCGTTGCTCAATCTCTCGTACCTCATGTCTGGCAATGGCTCGCTCTGCAATGGAGGAGAAGATAAGGAGACACTGATGCAAAACTAATTCAATATTAAATAACTGCAAAAAAAAAAAAAAAAAAAACCCTGCCATATACCAGATCCTTATAGAAACTAAAAGTATTGTATGTTTAACAAAATTGCAAAGAGTACTGGATGAAGTAAGTAAGTAAAGTTTATTTATTAAGCACTTTTCACAGATACAATCACAAAGTGCTTTACAAGGAACAACCACATTAATAAACATCACATTTTAAACATTTAAAAAGTCAATAAAAAATTTAAATCCCATCAACCACAAAGGCTTGTTTAAATAACAGTCTCTTGAGTTGCTTTTTAAAAGAATCAACTGAATTAGCCATACGGATGGACAAGGGATGTGCGTTCCACAGTCTAGGGGGCTACAGCCTCAAAAGACAGATCACCCCTGGTTTTATAATGAGTCTTTGGAACAGTTACAAGCCTTTGGTCTGTTGATCGAAGGGCACGACTTGGGGAATATGTGCATAACAAGTCAGTGATGTATTGCGGGGTCCGACCGTGTAAACCTCTAAAAGTTAAAACCAATATTTTAAAATCAATGCGGAATATGCTAGGTAGCCCATGCAGAGAGGACAGAATTGGATTAATGTGAGTCCTTCTGCCAGTTTTTGTTAAAAGCCTTGCAGCAGCATTTTGTACCAATTGGAGACGATTCAGGGCTGATTTGTTAAGAAAAGTAAAAAGAGAGTTACAGTAATCTAAACGAGAAGAAATAAAAGCATGAATTACCATCTCAAGATCGGAGTCCGTTAACATCTTCCTCAATTTAGCAATATTTCTTAGGTGATAAAAACAGTTTCTGACCAAAAGTCTCGAATGATAGCCCAAAGACAACGATTGGTCAAACCAGACACCAAGATTTCTGAATAATTATTTCTTAAAGGAAAATTAATGTCTTTTATTAGATTTCAGCATTATACACTTAAGTTACAGAATTTTGAGCTTGCTGTCTTATTGACCTGGTGCTAAAATACTTTAAGATTTTTTAATAATAAAAATAAAAAAAAACAACTCACAAATGTGAACTTACACTCAACAATAACAATAATGCTCATTTAATTCATATATTTAATAATATGTAAAATATATATTTGTCATTACAATGGCCAGAATTCTCTCTCTCTCTCTATTTATTTATTTATTTTTCTTTCTTTTTTTATATTACAGATATTTGTATATGACCTCAGTGACCTGGTGATAAAAGGCTTTAAGATTTTTAAATAATAAAGTAATAATAATCTTAAAAAAACAAGTGGGAACTCACACTCAACAATAACAATAATGTTCTAATTTAATTAATGTATTTAATGTATAATATATAATTAAAAAAAAAAAAATTTGTGAACAAAATGTACTCTGCTGTTGAAACAGAAAAGGTCCTGTGGTCTGGTAATTTGCAGTGTAGACGATGTGGTGACAGTAGTGTGTTAATGTGAGCAGGCGCTCGCACAGCTGCTACTGTGAGGTGATGATGTCAAGCCAAGCACAGCACATTCCCACTGCTCTCGGGTCAAAGAGCCCAGGCTCCAACCATCACATGTGGACAAACTACTCTTCAAATCTGTTGCTACGCCACATTATGGTGTCCCACAGCAACAGAGAATAACTTGTTACTGTTGCAAACAGCATCCTGACTTTTTAAAGGAATAGTTGTACATTTTCTACAAATTTCCTCACCCATCCAAATATAGATGAGTTTGTTTCTTCATTGGAACAGATTTGGAGACGTATTACTTCACAAGACGTTCATTGATGGAATAGAGTCGTGTGGATTATTGAGATGTTTTTAGCAGTTGTATGGACTCTCATTCTGACGGCACCCATTCACTGCAGAAGGTCCACTGGTGAGCAAATTAATATAATGCTACATTTCTCCAAATCTGTTCGGATGAAAAAAAAAAAAAATCTCATCGTGGGAAATTTTTGACTCCGAGGTAAAAGTGTTGTCTGGGTAAACGTGAATGTTGCAGACTGTTTCACCATCTCATTACTCCTGCAGTATACCAAGCCTAATGTAATAATATAATTGCAAGTTAATGAGAAAAACACCCTGACTCGTTACCTATTTCCTTCTTGATAGGCACACAGCTGCTGCATTATGCTGAGTGAAAGCACTTTTTTAAAAACGGACAGGCAGCCAGAGGGCCCTCCGGCTGACCGTGTAGAACTGATGCTATGGAACACCGCTGATATTCACTACAACACTGTGTTCTTTGATAAGAACATGATGTGGTATTTATCAAGCAAAACAAGCATCTACACTTTTCCTGGGAACAGTAGGAAGAAACAAAACAAGAAATCTAATCATATAATAAGCATTTGTTTATTAATTATTAGGCCAATGATACTATTTTTGGGGGGACCAACATCAATAGCCGCGTTTCCACTGTCGGGCTAAAAGTGGGTGTGCTAGTGCGTGCCAGGGCCAGTCGTGTTTCCACTGTCACTTCCGGTGCTTGATCGTGCCTCGTCGTTGCATAGTAATCATGGTAAATGCAACCACTTGGAGAAATCAGACGTCAGCTTCTTATTCTCTATCACAATCGTGTATTTATTTAGTAACATATTTTATCTGTCGTCTCGAGAGTTTAGCTCCACCTAACCATATCATCAAAATATAATAATATTTCAGAAAGCTAACAGCTATAACACCAGCATTAAACACTTTTTTTTAAAGAAGTTTTGCTCAAAACTCATTTTCCGTCATCAGCGAGTGTTTGCAATAACTTGATCTGATGCGGATTATAATCATCATTCAAGTCAGAAATATTTATAAGCGATGCAAAAGTCTGTGCACTCTAGGCATTAACATTACCATGGTAAACATGGTAAATATGACCGCTTGAAGAAATCAGATGTCAGCTTCTCATTCTCGATCACAATCGTTTATTTATTTAGTAACTTATATTATCTGTCATATAAGTCTCATCTCGAGAGTTTAGCTCCACGTAGCCTGTCATAAAAATATAATAATGTTTTTTGTTCGGCAGCTTTTATAAAAATAAAGATATTATCATTCATTCTAAATGTGACGTATAGGCTACTGTGGCTACAAATAAACAGACTCGACTGAATAAGCAGGCTATTTTCATAAGCATTAAAAATAAATAAATAAAATAGAAATACATTTATTTCTGTTTGATTAATTTTGAGTCCAGATAAATTAATTCATTATGATCAATGTATCACGTATTCTATAGTAAAACATTGATGCTTTTGAATTTGAATGTTTAACAAAGCATGCAAACAAACGGCCGCTTTTATCATGTTCGTTATGTGATCGTGCATGTTCCAGTGACTTATTTCTTAGTTTTCTTATAACTTCTCTTTGTTGGTGAAATGATGAGGTTGCATGACGTTGTTCCTGAGAGGCGTGTAAAGGGCGTGTTTTAGTGACGCGCAGCGGAGCTTCAGGCCCTGGCTCGCACTGGCTCGACAGTGGAAATGCGGCTAATGTCAATATTTAAAAACGTGAAAAAAAGAAGAAAAAAACAAAAACACATGAACACACCTCTACTAAGACAAGCATGTTTTACCTTTTACATATAGTAATTTAGTTAATTGTTTATTCTTTTATTGCCATGTCAGCATAAGGCTATCTTCATGGCAAAACTGAGTTGGAATAATACAATTACCAAGCACAACATAAAACCAAATAAACACAGAATTCAACAAGAAGATTTTTTAATTAACATATGATAAAAAAAAATAATAATAAAAAAAAAAAATTCCCTGAGTGAGCTTACTTCATAAAAAAAAGTGTTCTACTTGCATTAAAACTGGGACAGTCAAATAAAATATGTTTAATGAAAAGAGGGGTTTTGCAGAACGTGCATAAGCAAAAAAGGGTGGGTCAATCTTGTATGACCTATACCACATTTTTATGTATATGTAAATATTCAAAAATGTAATAAATATATAAATAATAAGAAATCATAAAAAAATTACATTAAGAATTGAACACACATTTTAAACCACACACACACATATACTGTATATATGTAATTATTATTTTTAAATAATCATGACTTTTGGTCTTTGATCCAATTATATATTTATCATAAACTGATATAAAACATGCAACATAATAATGCATGTGAAATGACAGTGCAAAAAATGTTAATGGTAAAGTTGAGTGTCTTGTTCCAGTAAAGGCCAAAAATAATAAGATGAGGGAATGAAATGTAATATCAAAGTGTCAAGCTGCTCAGGAGGAGCAGAGGATTTATTGCAGTCAGCTGCCAAACCTGACAAGTTAAACTCTGACTGATGTCTTTTCAATGATTCAAATCAGGTTACAGTCTTCCCTTAGATAGACCAAATCATTCTTTCAGTCATTTTTGCCTCTGAGAGAGACTACAACATGGAGGTCACTGTGGGGTCATTTTATATTCAAGCTTGTTCACTTCAGAAGTGGCATTATCATGGCACAGGAACATTTACAGCCTGGGCAGAATGACTATGGCTGAGTAAGAGAAATGGAGAAGTGTGGTGCCTTAAGCACAAAAGAAAAACAGACCTGAAGTATGTACAGTCTACAAAGAGACCATAAAAATGAACTGAAAAATGCAAGCAGCTGTATGCCTCTGGTATTCAAGGGGACTTTGAAGTTTTAATAAACAGTTAGTAAAGCATTAAGCTTGTAATCTGCCACAGGTTATGTACCATCTGGTTACACACAACTGAGACAAAGAATTGTTGTTTGTGTTAGACTTGCTATCATAAGATCAGTATGCAAAAACTGAAAGGGCATTACCAGTAATTTGAAATTATCATTACACAGACTAAAATGCATTCATTTGTCAATAAAATGGATTTACAATTTACACCTTGAGGTATGAGAAACAAATTGGATAGTAAAGACATGCAAAACGTTGCAAGGGATTTCTGCAATGATTCAACTAAACTTTCTATTTATCAAGATATTTTAAAATATTGAAGATATTGATTCTTTAAAAAAAACTGCATTATGTTATCCAAAAAAACATTGTGCAGCACAAATTTTTTCAACACTGATAATAATAGGAAACGCTTCTTGAACAGCAAATCAGCATGCATGATTTGTGAAGGCTCATGTGACAATGAAAACTGAAATAAAGACTGCTAATAATTAATTTCTGCCATCACAGAAATAAATTATATTTTTAAATATTAAACTATTTTACAGTAAACATTTTAAGCTTTTTTTCCACATTTAAATTGTAATAATACTTCACAATTTGACAGTTTTTACTGTATTTTGATCAAATAAAAGCAGGCTTAAGAGACTTCTTTCATACATCTTACAAGCCACCAACTTTTGAATTTTAGTATAGATGTTGGGACTCGTATAGGTGTGTGTGTGTGTGTGTGTTTGTACAGTTGTGTGTCAAGGCGTGTGTGAGTTGGTGTGTTAATTTTGCACTCTAGATGTTTCAGAGTTTCACACCTTCATTGCTGTGCAATTTTTTTCTGCATTGTGAGGGTTTTGTAGATTGTACACACAAAACTTTCTGTATTTGTGATTTTTTTCCCTATTTCCCGTTCACCTCCTATGGTCAGTCATTTTTGACTGAAAACCATTAGTGTGGCTATTTTTCTTTTCTTACAACCACTGCCCTCAGTTTCTTTTTAATTTTTTTGTGTTCACATACCAAGTGCCATAAATGTCACCAAGTTTCATAGCATTCTGGAGAAGCTACAATTTAAAAAAATTAAAAATGTAAAATTCTCTGGTCAGAAGTGACCAAAGACCGCACTTCGTCAGTGAGACACATTCAGAATCAGCAAAGAAATTTTCAATTGTGCAACTCATGGCATTCGCTCGCTGTTCTTCTGCTGGCGGCCGGTTATCAAACCGTGTTGCATTACTGCTGGCGCTCCCTTCTGGATTGAGGGTGAACTGCCTGTATTCATTGTAAGGCCTTATGCACCAAACCGAGATATCCGTACTGTGATGGTTCGGTACGAATACACACATATTTGAGGTCTTGGAGCAGGGGTGCCCAAACTCGGTCCTGGAGGGAGTCGTGGCCTAGTGGTTAGAGAGCATGACTCTTTACCCTAAGGTTGTGGGTTTGAGTCTCGGGCCAGCAATACCACGACTTAGGTGCCCTTGAGCAAGACACCGAACCCCCAACTGCTCCCCGGGCGCCATAAATGGCTGCCCATTGCTCTGGGTGTGTGTTCACTGCTGTGTGTGTGCACTTTGGATGGGCTAAATGCAGAGCACAAATTCTGAGTATGGGTCACCATACTTGGCTGTTTCCGAACATTCCAACACCCCCGCGCTGCTGTAGGGGACGCTCGCTCGTATCCCCAACCCCCAAACACAACAACGATGAAATGATGAAATGTAGGCAATCTAGGTGTGAGAAGGGCACCAATGGTCAGAATATTATAGAAAAAAGAATAATGATTAGCAGCAGTTCAGAGTCAAGTATCATGTTTGCAATACAAAAGAACCATAATCAGTCCTTTACGGGAAGTGTGAATGTCTCATAGTCTGCAAAACTTTAGCATGATGTGGGAAAAAAATATATTGGAATCAGTTTGTTACTTTATTTTATTAGTTTATTTTACTAGTCATTTATTATATTAAACTGGATAAATTGTTACACTTTTTTATATTTTATGTGGTGTCATGATTTACTTTTGATAAAAACAAAGGTTTATTATTGTATGTTCGTTTGGCATTTCATTTATTGTATACCTTTTAAATTTGCTTATTGAAAGAACAACAGCAGCAGCAGTATGGTGTATGCTAGAAACATGCTAGAAACTTCCTGGCACGTTTTTTGAGGCCAGTTGGAGCTAAACTCTGGAGGACACCGGCCCTCCAGGACCGAGTTTGGTCACCCCTGTCTTGGGAGTCTTTACCAATGAGCTGAGCTGATGTGTTGAATCAGGTGTGTTAGATCAGGGAGACATCTGAAATGTGCAGTGCTGGGGGTTCTCCATGACCAGGATTGGGAAACAATGGTTTAGTTAATATGTCATCCGCTGGCTCTGAAACCTTCAACAATCAACAGCGCTTTCAAAGTCTTTAAGCAACATAAACACGGCTTTTTTGGATCTAAAAATGTACAGTAGTCAACGTGTTGGTGCCAAGCCAAAACACATAGGCTTAGCGTTTTTCACAGTCCCATCAGGGCTAAAAACAGTACAGATCTGAAACATGTTCAAAGGGAATCACAGAACTTCCATTAGCAAATAGAGACAAATTACTATCAGGTTAGATAGAAAATAACTTTCCGATGCTCATGAACCATGAAAGTGCATGTTAGATGCTATCATTAGAGCAAATGGAAAGATAATAAATAAACAATCAACATTTCGAAATGTGACACGAAATATAGTCAGTAAAAACAAATTGGAAGTTTCGAGTCAAATTAATAAAACAGTTTGAGTTTACACTAGGTATGTGCTAAAGACTCAATTTGTTCACAGTCAAACAAGGTTCAGATGACAGGTTCAAAAACATCATAAATTTATGCAGCGCTGAGACTGACAGCTTTCTTCAGGTCTAACCAGATGGAAACCTTTCCTCTCACCTTTCCGCCTGCTAACAGGTCTCATATTCCTCTGCAGTTGTGCAACTATTCATAGAGCTGTTTGGTGATGTGAGTAACTGGATGGTGGGAACCAGCTAACCCAAACAACAGCAGCTTGCCAATTTTTAATGGAAAGAACGTTGCTTATTCAAACAAAGAATTATAATAACTTCAGCATGGCAGAGAGGCAGCTCTGTGAAGGTGCTGTGAAACAGATATAATGCGTTACGGTCCAAATGGTGAAGCATTCAGAACAGCCTGTATTGGACATGAAATAGCCCATATCCGATCGCTCTAGGCATGTGGCCTGTGTTTGGAATCACAGCACTCAACCAAAATACAAAAGCCCTGCTACTTCACGGATGTTTAAAATAAGTAATTTTGCTCATTTTAATAGATTAGTTGTAATAAGCAAGAAAAACCTTTTACTTTCACAGACAGACATGCACAAGGTTTGAAGGTATTCTTAACTTAGATAATTCTGGAGTTTTTTCTCAACACTGTGAGATATTTATGAATACTCGCATGACAGCTATTGTACCTGTGTCACCTGTTCACTCATCTCTCGTGGGTTCTACAGTTTTTATAATGATCGGAAATTAGAATTGTATTAGTGCTAAACATCTATATTTGCTCCTGTGGTGAAGCCACGGTATGCCAACTCATTGTCAAATGTTTTGGGCTGGTAAGATTTTGGTTTTTGAAAGAAGGTCACCAAGGCTGTATTTCTTTCACAGCAAAAATATTTTGAAGAATCGTTAAAATTTAAAACAACGTGTCTATTTTAATACATTTTCAAATGTAATTTACTGCCGTGATGCCAAAGCTAAATTTTCAGCATCATTACTCCAGTCTTCAGATTCACACGATCCTTCAGAAATCATTCTAATGTGTTGATTTTTAAAAAAATATTATTATAAATGCTGAAAACAGTTTCTTAATATTTCTTTTTCTTTTTGATGAATAGAAGGTTCAAAAGAACTGCATTTATTTGAAATAGAAATCCTTTGTAACATTTTGTAACAATATAAATGTTTTTTGATAAATTTAATGCATCCTTGTTCAATAAAAGCAATTCAAACCCCAACATTTTAAATGGTAATTACACATGTGCATAATGTGTGACACTGAATTTTGTCCCAGTTAGAGGTTGTTGCATAAATCTTTCTAATACCTCAATATAGGAATAGTACATCCATTTTATGAGTTATCTTAAAGTAATTTTATTAGTTTAGTCTACATGTGAAAATCGTCCAAACTTTTAAACTTGTGAATTAGATTTTTAGCTAATTCCCCTAATTTTAAGCAGGGCCTGTTAGAAAAACAAACACTGAATGGCTTCTCAATTTAATATTTGTTGATGGTGTTTTTTTCACTGTGGTAACAATTCAGTAGATGGAGGTGAAAATCTATTTGAAAGCACCCTGTAATTTCAATTAATTCACTGTAAGTAATTTTTATATTATTTATAATAATTAAATAATGACATGCTTTTATATCTTACAGTGTTGAGCCATATTAATGGGCAAGGGGGAAAACACACAGTAAGCTGGAAAATATTTCCAAATATGTTGAACAGATTAATCAAAAAAAAAAAATCTTTTTTCAGTGTTTTGTCCCTGAAGACTTGAGCATAAGTGAGTGGCATGCTGATGCAGAAGCCAGTAGTGCAACAGATACATGCTTGAACACTGACGAAGGAAAATATCCAAGTGAGTCAAAACTGACACTGGATCTTGCTTGAATGAAAATGCAGCTGCTGCTTGAGACATGATGGACCATATAGTCCAAACACACGAATGCTCATTACCTCCCTTAAAATAGTACTAGGTATAGGAAACAAATCACAGCATGATCATGTAGACAAGCTGGCGAAGATCAGACTATGCTGGTTTCTAGTCTAACAAATGATTTCAAGATACTTTACTGGAAAGAAAAAAATTCTTACCTAGCTTCCCCCGTGACTCCTCGAGCTTCTGAATTTGGTTTTCCAAAAAGATCATCGTAATGGCGAAAGCCAACAGAGCTAGTAGCTGAAACTTCGGCGGCATCTTTAATCTTAAAAGCCCCATCAAAAAATCCAGCACAGAGAGTACATGCCGTGACCGAGAACTTTATGACACTCAGTTCATGGATGCGAAGAGCAGTGCTGCTATTCCATGATACCTACAGTCGAATATAAACACTCTCAGAAAACTACACTACAGTGGACACTTACTACCGCAACGAAAAGCAGTTCCGCGTAAAATGTTGTATGATTACTGAATCGGAACAGCTCAGACTATGCTTCGCTGAGTAGCAGATGTGATGTAGTGTACGTTCATTTGTTGATAAATCCTGGGAAGTATCGGCACGTTGTGTTAGTGCGCATGCGCATTCACCGGTTTTGACGTCAGCGGGTCAGTTGTCGCTCTATGACTGGATAATCTCATAAAATAAATAAATAAATAAAAAATAACTGGACAATCTCACTTCACAACAAATACGACTCCTGTCCAGACAACACATCACATTTATTTGGCCCTAACGGCCTTCCATACATTTACAGTCAACTGTTTATGTATATATACAGATGTGTTCTGTAATTTTTAAAAATATTAATTGCATATAAAACTTTCATGCCATAAAAGCTTGATACAATTTTAAAAAGAAAAACATTATAGGGTATAAAAAAGTAAAATCCAGTCAGATTTGTCCAAATTCTTCCCAAGCCATTGCACGTTTGAATTGATGATGACCGCATGACACATCTAACCACTCCTTTAGCTTAGTTAAAAATGATAAGGCCTATTATTGTTACTTTTTTGACAATTGTTAAAAGTTTGATCTTTCTTTAAATCAAGGGAAACCATTAATCTTTCAAACAGCTTGTTGTTTATGGTAGGACTTTTATTAATAAGCTCAGCGCGTGTGATGTGACGCGCTTCCTGCTGAACTCTGTGTCGGTGAGGGGAAGAGAAACACTCATGGCGGGGGAGGTGTATTTGCTTTGGTTACTGCCGTTATTACAAACGGTAGGTGAACAAACCATATATGTCGATTTTCATCTTTGAAAATAGATACCCAACAATGACCAGTAGTTCAGGTGTCTATGTAAAATATGCAGTATTTACGTTCAAGGCGCAGGTTAGCCGGCTCGCTAATGTTAGCTAATGACGTGGCTCAACCGTCTGATAATATAATGTTTTGCAAATCCGTATAATAATGCGGATTTATTTTCTAACCGTAACATTAACTAGCTCTGCACCTACTGCAAACATTTGAGACCGTGTTTTTCATATGATCTCTAATGATTAAATGTTTAAACTGTTAGCTCGTTTAGCTGCAAAATATTATTATTTTTAAAAATATAACGTCACGTAACTTTTAAAATAAACGTCGCGGTGATGTAAACTATATTTCCTGTGAGTTTATGTTTTTCGCTTTTTTGGAGATTTCCACGAGAGTAGCCAATAGTCCTCGTAACTCGGAAGCAAATTCACCAAGTGTTGATAAAAAAAATCCATATAATAAAAATTCCATACAATAAGTCTTGTTGATCAGATTCAAGGTCCAAACAATTCTCAAGTCATTGCAATTTAAATATAAAGTCTCTTTTATGTTAGTTTCACTGAGAGTATTATGTACTTTGAAACATTTTGAAAAGTTTTTAATTTTTAAAGTTTCTATTTTTTTTTTCTTCAGTTAAGGTTTAAGTCCAATTTTGTATGGTTCATTTTACTTTCAGTTTTAGATAACCATAATAACACATGTCTTAAAAGTTCAAATCTTCCTGCATTCCAAAAGAATTTCATTTTTAAATGTATCAACTATTCTATTTTTATTTTTTTATTTTTTTTGTATCATTTAAAGTGTGTGTAACTAGGAATTGGAATGTCATCCATCAGCTGTAAAATGGTCTAGTCTTGTTATCATAGCTGTGTAGCCAAAGCTTGCAAATTCCTGCACCTGTGCTTTACACTCCATTTGGCTTTTTCTTTGACATTGCATTTGAGGGTCATTCAAATCAAAGATGCTTTCAGAAAACAGCTGAGAATTTCCAACAGGTTTGAGGTGTTTACTTAAAGGTCAACAGGTGTAGATGCTTAAAAATTTAATCTACTGCTTGTTTCATGTGTAAAATGTTGAAAATCTTCCTTGCCTAGCTGGCGTCTTATGGAGCCGAGCTCTCCTCTGAGGCCTGCAGGGAGATGGGCTTCTCCAGCAATCTCCTGTGCAGCTCCTGTGATCTCCTGGGTCAGTTCAGCCTGGGCCAGTTAGACCTTCCCTGCAGGCAGTGCTGCCAAGAGGAGGCTCAGCTGGAGTCAAGGAAGGTGAGTTCAGCTTCTGTCAAATCCCAAGGTTTTCTTTTACATTAATAAAGCTCTCCTGAAGTTTTACCCACCAAACAATGAAAAATGTGCAAAGGATACAAAGCAGAGGCAACAGTGTGTATATATATATATATATATATATGTGTGTATATATGTCTCTTTTTTTTTTTTATCGACAGCTCTATCCTGGAGCAATCCTTGAGGTCTGTGGATGAAAATTGGGGAGGTTCCCTCAAGTCCAAGGTAGGCTGAGGATTTGGCCTCAAGTATGAGTAACTGACACTTTATCATTCTTGTGTTGCTTGATGATTATACTGAAATGGCTTAGAAATGAAGCAAAAATAAACCAAGTTAATTTGAAATGCTTCAAAAGGTGTTTTCCTTTAGCAGCTGTTACAGCAGTTGAGCTGTTGTTTTGTGGCACAGTCTATCAGAGTGATAACCTTTGCACTCCTGTTACAAAACTGTAATTTTTGTGACTATATTTCCCTTCAGCTTTTGTCAGGAGTGACAAGCCAAAGATGTTCAGGGGTCTTCAGATCAAGGTAAAGAGTTTTTTTTTTTTTTTTTTTTTTTTTTATGAAATATTTAAGGTAATAGTTGAAAAGTAATAAAGTAAATTGTAAAGGTAATTAACATGTGTATGGACATACACTTCTGTTCAAAAATTTTTTTTAGTTTTTTTTTTTTTTTTAAAGAAATTACTACTTTCGTTCAGCGAGGATCTATTAAAAAAAATTAAGTGACAGTAAAGATGAACAAATTCTATTTCAAATATGCTGATGTTTCTTTAGCAGCAAATCAGCATATTAGAATGACACGTAAGACTGGAGTAATGGCTGCTGAAAATTCAGCTTTGCTATCACAGAAATTACATTTAAAAATGTATTCAAATAAAATACATTTTGAATTGGAATAATTGTAAACTATTATATTTCAAAATTTACAGTTTTTAATGCTTTTTTTTATTATATTTCAAAATTTTACAGTTTTTAATGCTTTTTTTTCATAAATGGTAAAAAAAAAAATCTCAACGACCCCTAACTTTTTGACAGTAGTGTATGTGTGCATATAAAAAAAAAAAAAGTATTTGGTACAAACAAAATATCTGCCTAAACATTTTTATTGCTTTAATAGTTGGTTTAAACACTGGGTAATTATATATGCTTTTTTTAAACTTCGTTGCAGTATGTGAGAGGCTCAGACCCTGTGCTAAAGCTGCTGGACGATAACGGGAACATTGCTGAAGAGCTCAGCATCCTCAAGTGGAACACAGACAGCGTCGAAGAATTTCTTAGTGAGAAGTTAGAACAAATTTAGACTGTTTCATATTTAAAGCCAGATTTTCACAATTTGCTCTTTTTGCATAAACTTCAAACCGAATCAAAGGAATTTTTGTGCTCAATAATGGACTTTAAAACATACATTGTACTTTTTTGGTTTTTCATCAGTATCTGGTAGTGCTGTCAAACATGTAATTGCGATTATTAGCATCCAAAATAGGTTTTTGTTTACATAATACATTTTTGTGTGCTGTGTATATTTATTATGTGTATATATAAATACACACACACAGTATATATTTTGAAAATATTAACATCTATACATTTATATATTTATATTGTATATTATATACATATATTTAATATAAACATAACATATTTTTTCTTAAATATATAGATGCATGTGTTTGTATTTATATATACATAATATACACCGTGTACACACATTATGTAAACAAACTTTTATTTTGGATGCAATTAATCGCAATTAATTGTTTGACAGCACAAGTATCTAGTTTGAGTAGATCAGGTGAGCAGGACATACTGTACTTATTTTTAGTTGATTTTTCTGCTGCATATTGTTGAATCGTTGATGTGCTGTGGCCTTTTATACATCTTGTGTCTGAGTAAATCCTGTTGAATGTGCTGGTTTGGTAAAGCTTGTGGCAGCTCCTCAGAAGCGCATGTTTATGTGGATTTGCACGTTAGTGAAGGCCTGACAGTAAACCAGTCCCTGGCATGTGAGGCCTGAAGACCCTGTGTAACTCTCTGAGCATGTTGTTATGGTGGGAACCTTCGAGCTCTACCCCAGTATGAGATGGTGGAATCTCTTCATTTCAATGTTTGTTTAAAAAATGTAATTTAAACTCCATTTCATTAGCACACAGAAAAATAAACCTGTTTTTCATATTAATGTTTTTGTTTGACTTCTTTCCCCATAGCATTTCACAGGTAAATGTGTGAATAGTTTAAATACCACGACGGTTTCTGACAAGAAAATCAATTAAAAGAAAAAACTAGATTTAATACTTAGTCTCGTCAGGGTTTTTTCCCTCCCATTTCAGGGCATTTGAAGAGGTGATTTGGTTTATATTAGAAAGTGTTAGTTGACTAGATTTTATTACAGTGTTGGAGTTCATTGGAATTATTATTTATGGCAAACCTTCAAAATGTTCTTGCTCCCAACTTATGAATTTTGAGCAGTAACCTCTGTGATAATTATATCTTCACCACTAGATGTCAGCAGACATTTTTGTTGTATTCAATGTTTGGCCAAATTGTTGGATGAGTTTTAAAGATACAGTGTCTTAAGTACAGTATAATCTTATGTTAATTTAATAGAGATTTAATGTCGCAGTCTAATTTGACAAATATAGCAAAAGTTTAGGGTTGTGGATACATTTGCTTTGTTTTACTATCAAATTAATAAAAAAAATGTATCACACAGAAATCTATTAAATAATATAACCTACAGTAAATGATACAGAGTAGGCCAATAATATACAGTTGGCCTAGATTAGATGCATGCATATAAATTTTCTTTTTGGAATGTTCTTGAAGGGTCTTGCTGCACAGATCCACTTATTTTTGAATAAAATTAGAGTAAAAATGAAAATACTGTTAAAATTAAAAGATTAAAAATTCAGCTTGAATATACACTACCAGTCAAAAGTTTTTGGATGGTAAGATTTTTAAGAATTCTCTTTTGCTCCACAAGCCTGCATTTATTTGATCCAAAAACACAGCAAAAGCAGAAATTTTGTGAATTTATTTATTTTTTATTTATTATCTGCTTATTCCATGGTCATTTGCCAAGTTATAAAACACTCTTTTTACTGTTGTAACATCGGTTCCCTGAGATAAGGGAATGAGTGGTGTGTGTCTGTATGGGGAAAACTCCTGTTTTACCTAATTCGCCTAATTTGTTCACATTTGTGTAGATGCATAAACCAATGGTGCTGTAGCCTGCCAGAAGGGGCGGAGCCGACCTGTATATAAGTCGGCTCGCAGCGCCATTCATTAAATCATTCGACTGAAGCAATAGCCATCGATTCATGTAGCTTATAGTGCAGGAAGTGACACAACACTGGAATGGGCCCGCACATTTAAAGGGCATTGCAAACCTTCTGATGCGTAAGCCAGGGCTATTGCATCAACAATCCAGTGAGAAAGTCACTGCTTTGTGGCCAGCAGTCCTTTATGGTGGCTTCCTAAAGCAAATGAACAACTGCTCAGACTGCCTAAACAGGCTAGAGTGCTCCAGGTATACTCTCAGAGCCCTCACTGGGCAGAGCATGTTTGGACCATGCTCACCATCTGTAATGGGGAGCAGCAGGCCAATAGGCTGAATAGTGTTGAGAACACCTCAGGAACATAACTATGTCTTCGTTTTAGAACAACCAGCATTCCCAGCCTCTGTGCACCCTTCAGGAACTTAACGATCAGGTTGTTTCTCCCAATTAATTGGGCAGCTTTGATAGAATGGTTCACTGCAATCGCTGCCACGTATACTTTGTGCCCCTTATCCAGCAGCTCTTGCAAAAAGCCAGAGTGATGCGCCACACGATATCGGGTCTACACTCCATGCAGAACACCAGTTAAGGAAGACCAATCATTTTTAGCCATCTTGTTGAATGCACTCTCGCCAAAATTGTATTGCTTACTCTCAGCCGATGCATAAGACCTATTGGTGAGCGCCAATGTGGTCCTGCAGGGCTTAGAAGGATGCAGTGTTGGGGAGTAACTAGTTACATGTAACGGCGTTACGTAATTTAATTACAAAATTATTGTAACTGTAATTAGTTACAGTTACTATGAAAAAATGAATAATTAAATTACAGTTACTTATGAAATTTTTAACGATTACAAAGGGGATTACATTTGAATATTTACACACATCCACATACAGATTTAACTGATTTCTTTCCCAAATTGCACTGACTATTCTGAGACATACCGCCCTAATAATTTCCGGGATGCGGAAATACAGTCTGGTTCGTAGAATCCAGTCATAAAAACGAAATGTCTAACGCGGACGGAATATGCCACATTTTGGATGACTAAATCAAAAGTAGGTCAGTACACTTGAATCAAAACATGACATGGACTAGTGTCTGTGAATATTAAGCCCCAAAAATGCAATATATGACTTGCACATTCTGCCTGTCTGTGGAAATCAGGCGCGGACTGGACACCGGGAGAACCGGGACAATTCCCGGTGACCTGGCAGCCGATTTTGCCCCACTATTTAATATCATTATTGTATAATTGCCTGCCGAATGTACTAAAGCGATCATTTGCGAATCCGCCATTTGATAATTAAATCTCTAATAAGTCATGAAGTGTTTAGTCATGACTCGCACACTCTCCGCGCCTCCGCCAAACGGTTTGGATCAGACTCCGAGTAATCAATGCGAGAGAGAGAGAGAGAGAGAGAGAGAGAGAGAATAGAGTGGACTGCTGGAGCAGAGAAGCAGAACTCCTGTTCAGGGTTTCAGGTCAGTTTCATCTGTAAAGATGCTTTTTTGTCTTTGTTTTTTTATTTTTTTTTATTTAATCAAGCAGCAGCACGTTGCTCATCAGTCATCACTCAAAATACTATATAAAGGACATCATTATTATCTGTTGTAATGTTACAGTAGTAATTTAGCTGAAAAAAATTCAGATTTTTTTTTATAGGTTTAGGGGGAGCTACGGACAGACAACAACACAACCCTTACGAAAATAACGTTTTAATATATTACTATAAATCCAGAGAAAATGGTTACTATTGTTTAACTGTGGTAACCAAAAATGTAAAATTATTTTACAAATGTATTTATTTAAAAATAAATACAAATCCACTTGTGAAAAAAACAAAAAAAAAAACAAGGTTATTTTACTTTTATATAGGCTAATAAAAGCAAGGTTAATTTTTGTAAGGGAAAAACATGACTCGTGTACAGTATTAGGATTTTTCTATAAAGATAATGTAGTATTGTAGAGTATTGTATTGTAAAGTATAGTTTTGTTCAATCTTGAGTATTAAAGTCACGAGAGAGATGGATAACAGGGCAAAATAAAGAGACTGAAGAGAAAAATGGAAGTGAAGGTGCAGTTCAGGAGAGAACTTTTAATTATTTTGCATGTCCCCAAATTAAAGATTTAAACCTTTTTTTATGTCAGGTCCATACAAAAAAATAGTTTTGTCCATGAATTTGTTTGTATGAGTTTGAATTTTCCAGTCTGAATTTTTTTCCCAGTCCGCCCCTTCTGTAAATTAATGGCGAAGACATGGTTTCATTTACTACACATAGGCCTACTGAAGCTCGCAGTGTTTTCAACCTCTGCTGCCTCAATAAAGGAGTACACGAGCACATAAACATAATTTCTAGAACTGCTTTGTGTCACTTAATGTGCATTTGACTTATTTTGAGAAAACTATCATCATATCATATACAAAGAGACAGCAGTGAAAAAAAAACACCAATGTTTCAGGAGTTTAGTACACAGAATATGTCACATGCTTATTAGATAACTGTATTTAAGTTGATGTATATGCTTTTATTTATTATTCTTTAATTTTCACAAATTTAGAAAAGTAATCAAAAAGTACTCAAAAGTAATTAGTTACATTACATTAATAAAGTAATTGAAAAAGTTACACTACTATTACATTTTAAACAGGGTAACTTGTAATCTGTAACCTATTACATTTCCAAAGTAACCTTCCCAACACTGGAAGGATGTGCTGCATGGGCCAGACATGTGAAGACAGATGGCGGGCACAGATGAGCAGTAACTGCTTCCTCCAGAGGGGGGAGCTTGCTGTATCCCTTATCGTCAGCGCTGTAAATGGTGCTTTGGCATCCAGCATCAGCCTCGGAGCTTGAGAGATGTGAGGGACTTCGGGCTGATCGCCGGAATCTCCCCACTTCTGTATCAGATGCCACAAGGAGTCCTTGATGACGACGTCCTCTTCAGATACACCGAATGAGACCGAGCCACTCGAACCAAAGAGGGGTGCTGGTGTTCCTGTGTGAAACACACCAGCGAAGCGAGAGGACGCGGGGAGGGCGGGAGACGCAGTCACTTAGCCGACATGACACTGCTCGAGCCCACTGAGAAGGACCATGCTCTTAGGAGAAAAAGAAAACAGGAGGGCTGAGTGAGGGGAACCGCCTTCATGGAAAAAGTCAATTCACGAGTGGAGAAGGGAAAGACTCATACTCTCGCATGAGCCTTCACTGAGCGCAGCCTCTGCATGTGCGCTTCCGAGACAGGTAACGCAGTCACTGTGCCAATCCGTTTTATGCAAGGGGTCCTTGCATGAGCCACACTCACGGCCGCGACATTTGAAACAGCACACGTTGAGAAAGTTGCTCTTTAGGAATCGGTGTGCAGTAAATCCTTGCTGCTTCAGGCGTCTTTGAAAACGGCGAGCAGAGCTGGAGCTACTTTTTCCTCTGTTTCTTGGCTTCTTCCAGAGTCAGCAAAGAGATGATCCTCGTCGCTGAAGGAGAATTATTTGATGAATGGTGCTGCGAGGCTAAATGAGGCCTAAATGAGGTTTGTGCAGCTACACAGACGTGAACAAATCAGGCTTCGGTAAAACAGGAGTTTCCCCATTCAAACAATGTGACGAGAACGTTCTGTAAGGTATTTAGTATTGCTCCCTGCAGTGCAAAATTTGATCGAATGCGTAAAATTTTTTGCTATTTTCGTCAGTTATGACTCATTAGCTCTTCAAATCAGACAGAGATGAAATAGTGCGGTAAGATCACATTTATTTGAATTATAACATTTATTTCAATTAATCATCGAGCGAGAGAGAGAGAATGAGACCGATGACAGTTCTGTGTGTATGTGTGTGCTGCATCTGTGCATCTCTCCCTTAAAACAATTAATTAGGTTACTTCCAGAAACAGGAATATAAACTGAGGAATATAATGTTACGTTCCAGTATCTAGGCTATTTTATTAATTAAAATCACTGGGAAGCGTTGACAAGAAGTTTATGTGCAAATCATTAATTGCTAAATCAATTAATACTAAAGGATTATTTAGAAAGTGGTGATAAAGACATTTATAATGTAACATTTATATTTTCAAATTAAAAGTTTTCAACATAATAATAAATATTTTTTGACCAGCAAATCAAAATATTAGAATGATTTTTGAAGGATGGAGTACTGATACAAAAAATTCAGCTTTGAAATCCCAGGAATAAATTACATTTTTAAATATATTCAAATAAAACAGTTATGCTAAATGGTAAAAATATAACTGTTTTTGCTGTACTTTTGATCAAATAAATGCAGGCTTGGTGAGCAGAAGAGATGTCTTTAAAAAACATTTTAATAAATGTACTGTTCAAGAAGTTTTTGACTGGTAGTGTATTTTGATATGTAATTTATTCCTATGATGCAAAGCTGAATTTTCAGCAGCCATTACTCCAGTCGTCAGTGTCACGTGATCCTCCAGAAATTATTTTAATATGCTGATTATTATTATTGTCATTGTTGAAAACAAATGTGCTGCTTAAAAGATATATAGATATATATGAGGATTGTTTGATGAATAGAAAGCTCAAAAACAGCATTTATTTGAAATGGATATATTTAGTAACGTCATAAATGTGTTTACGGTTAATTTTTTAATTTTGATCAATTTAATGCATCCTTTGCTGAATAAAAAGATTACATTTCTTAAAAAAAAAAAAAAACTTTTAGAACTCCAAATTTTTGAACAGTAGTGTACATTTCTTGTAAATATTGAAAGTAAATGTGTATAGTGTGCAGATGTCTGTTAACGGATAGCTCTGAATCACTGATTAATGCCGCATGTCTGGCACGTCATGCTCTTCACAGATTTACACAATGTGTTTAGAGTCATTCTTTTTTAATTTGTCCTAACAGCCTTAGTCATCAGTTAGTCACCAGTTAGCAATGAAAAGACAAGCATAATTTAATTGTCTGGTCTTGGAAGAGTTGCCGTCCTACAATAAAGTACTTGCAAACACTGAAAGTCATCGACATTAGGTAAATGATGCTGCAAAAGTTACTCTAAAAGCATACACAAAAACAATTTGCTATCTGTGACTTATTGTGCATGGGAAAATTTAACTGATTTAAAGAAAAAAAATCTACCCTCTCAGGTTAAATAAAACCATACTAGCCCTCCCGGGGTCCAGGGGCAGTAGTTGTAGCAGATCCATAGCCAAGCACAGGACTGCAGATACTCCTCATCTCTGATGAATTCCATATGTGATCCGCCTGCAGTTACTGCTGCTCTTGAAACATCCTAGCACATTTCTTCCATTACACTTCATTATCTATCCCCCTTTCATCCAAAACAATAACACATGCAGGCACAGACACTGGAAGATGACAATCTTTTTGTAAACATTCAGAGAACATTTTGTGCAGTATTCCTGGTAATATTTAAATAATCGTAATCTATCTATAATAATTTTTGTTGCAAACAATTATAACGCCCACTTTGAAATACTTGATTCTCATTGGTGAATCGGGACGTTTGTGCGGATTTGGGGAGGTGGGGGTCGCGAGGACTGGAATGGGGAACCGCTGGGCTACATCATGTGTCACCATTGAGAAAACTTTATAGTACAGTTTGTAAAAGTACTATAATACCAGAAAGGAAAATCAGGCCATCCTCCATGAACGTAATGAAAACGTATCCTGTCTGCGCTAAACAGGTGGACAGAGGTATGCTTATACATATGTTGACAGGCAGGTAGGAAAACCAATTAAAACGCTCGGACATAGCGTTTTGATTTGAGGAAAAATTGTTGGTCCTACGCCTTCCACAGAATATAGAAATACATTAAGACCACTTAATTTAATGATTGCTATCGGGATGTGAAGAGACTTTCAAGCAGCATAGCTAAAAAAATTTCTGAAGAAAATCACCTATTGCACCTTTAAGCTCAAACTCCATCAGGTCCTTTTTGATGCTTTGATGGAAACAAACAGCCTTACACTTAATTAATCTTAATAATAATAATAATAATAAATGTTTGTTGAGCATCAAAACAACATATTATAATGACTCCTAAAGGATTATATGACACTGAAGACTAAAATGTGACACTGCTAAAAATTCAGCTTTACCACCACAGAAATAAATTACAGTTTATTTTTTATCTAATAAGTGCAGCCTCGGTGAGCATAAGAGACTTCTTTCAAAAACACATTAGGCTTACTTATAACTCCCTATTTAGGCCCATTTTCAAACCTGGGAAATGTTTGTGCTTTATGTACACACTAAATGGAACATTCAAATAAAAAAAGCTCTTTCCACCCCGTCTGCTAATTGCAATTTTGACCCAAACATGTGGAACACACACAATACAGCCAACGCTCAGAGGGGGTTTCTCTCAGAGGACCATATTGTAGGATTAAGCTACCCAAGCACAGCAAGTTGCTGCAACTGATATTGGCAAAATATCAACACCCCTTTGACCTCTCTACACTGTGCTGTGAGCATAACCCGAAGACGACCTTTGTTCAAAACATCAAGTGGAGTTGACTTTATGCGCTGAAGTTTTTTTTTCCTGACAAAGCCTTGCTTGTGTCAGCCAGTGTCCGTCGAAGTGATGCAGATGGGATAAAAGCTTTTTTTTGTACTCAGTTTTGCTGAATAAGAAATTCTGACTCTCTCATCCCTCACTGTTTCTCTGTCCATCTCTGTATTTCGCTGGAGCGTTTCAGTCTCCTGGCTGGGCTGCTGTTTCAGTAGACGCTTCCTTCCTGCATGAGGGCTCGTCGGTGTTGTATGATCATTGAGGCTGCTGTTATAAGGAATGTGGAATGAAACGAAGCATAAACAGTGAAAACAAGGCTTTCTGTTTCAAGAATCCTCTCATTTATCCCAGTCCGCTCTCATAGTTCAATTCAGTTCTTGCTTTCCTTTCTCTCCTGATCATGACCTTGTGCTCATTTATTTCTTGTTAGCATCCTCAGAATTGAGGTCCTATTTGTTTCGTTCCAGTTGTGGGAACAGTTTGACACTGAGCACTAGCTGAAATCCCTTTGTGTAATGAGAGCAAGAGATTTTGTGGATGTGCCAGTGCTCAACCAGTCTTTATGAAGGGTGGTGGGAACTTGACCTACATAGTGTTTTGGATTGGTTGCAGATGCTGCCTGTTGAAAAGAGACCTGCAACTGATTCAGCAAATGCTGAAGATCCACCAAGCTTTATCCATCAGACCTTTAAATTAATTCCAAAGTCATTATTGATATTGATTGTTCAATATTATGGTAGCAAATGTGCCCTGAAGCATTTAATTTAGGACTGTATATAAACAGTTAAGCGGTATCATATTTTAGACTTAAATGGCACATTTTATTGACTTTATTCAAAGTACTCAAGGGATACAGAGAAGCAGATTGGTGTGGAGAATCAAACCAGTCAGTCTGCGTAGCTTTGGGTCATTCTGTTTTGAACAGAACTCTGAGATGACTTACGATATATATTCTGAGCTTCGCCTAAACATTTGGCCCAGAAAGTGGAATAAAAATTAAGCAAAAGAGAACACGGCTCCTTATGGATGAAAATATTGTTCTTTTCTCTGAGTGCATGACTCAGAAACTACTTAGGAATGAGAAACTACACTTTTCCACTTTTGCGGTTTTCCAGTGGATTTGCCACTCAGACCTTCTTGCATGAATACATTTTCCACGGCTTTAAATCACATGAGCATGACTCTAGTTGTGTTATGCACTTCAAACATATTTGTAGTTTGTCCTAATTATAAATAATAAAGGTTTTATATTCAGATCATCCTTTTTAATATTTGTGTGTGTGTTAAATTGCACTATATCTGATTTTTTTTACATTTTCAGCTTAATTTTCTGTTTAAATTTTTTATGCATTTCTTTTCAGTTTTTTTTAAGTGATGGATCCCTGTTTTATGATTATAATACTACATAATATGTGTGTGTGTGTGTGTGTGTGTGTGTTTGTGTGTGTGTGTGTGATAATAATAATATATATTGCTATATTGCATGACCATTCTATATTAGTTCTGATGAAAATTTTAGAAATGCACAGACATTTTCTTTTAAAACACGTGCTCATAGGTTCATGTTTAGGTATTTATCATAGGTTTTTGTTTAGGTTTTACGTATATTTATGTCTATGTTTATGTGTTTATGTTTTCATTATTACATTTTTAAAACATTGCATTAAAATTTTAAGATTCATTTAAATAACACGTACTGTAAATAACTGTAATTTCAAATGTTATTTCTGCATAATGTCTGCACAAGTGCTTTTATGCCACATCTGTGCATCATGAAACTGTAGATTCATGCAACCTTACATGCAATTTCACATAAGCGTTCATATGCCTTTACAGTGTGTGACACGTGTCCCGAGCTCTCATCAGCGTCGCCCTGGAAGCTGAGCAGGCACACCTGCACCTGCTCATCATGGGTTTAGCGGCCACAACTGCGCCCCATCAAGCGCTGCTCACAAAAACCCCGCAAGCAAACACAGAGGTGAGAGATGTCTCCGCAAGACTCGGCTAACCCTTGCTTTCGTTGTGCCCGCAGAGAGCAGCGTGTGACCGCCAGCCCCAACGCCCATGGGAGACCACGGACCCACACTGCACCAGCGCACCCATAACAAGGAAGCTGAGCACCGAGCACCAAGCCACCTCACGACAACGCCGTTTCACCACCCTTTACATTAATAAAATCCACCCTTCGGGGAACTTACCTTCATCCTCGAGTCGTGTCCTACTTCACCCCGCCACACTGGTGGAGAACGTGGAGGACACCGGAGACCTCTCCCCACACGGCGTTCTACTATTGGACTGGTTTGGATTGTGTTTTTGTTTTTCTTTTCCCACGCTCCTTGCCTCACGTATTTTCTCTGGTTCCCCAGGTGGCGCTCCTCCCCCAACGATGGAAGAACTGTTGAAGCACCTCACTGAGGTGAGCATCCGCCAAAAGCAAATTATGGAGCACATGGCCTCCTGGCAGGGGGAAACTGAATGTGAGCTGGTGTCCAGGCAACGGAGCTACTACCCAGGATGACGTAACGATGTATCTCCAGATGTTCGAGACCGTGGCCACGCTGGAGACATGGCCCAAGGATGAATGGGCATGCATCGTTTCCCCACTGCTCATGGGAGAGGCTCAATGAGCATACTTCGCGCTTCCCCCGGAACAAAGTACCTCCTACGAGGACTTATGGAAGGAGATCCTGGGCTGGATTGGGCTATCTCCGATCAGCGCTGCCCAGCTATTCAACGATTGGACCTTCGACCCACTGCAGCTGGCCCGGGCTTAAGCCGCTAGCCTCTCCCGTCTGGCCCAAAACTGGTTGCTGGCTGGGGGTCCCACCGTACACCAGGTAGCGGAGCACGTTGTGGTCGACCACATCCCAAGTGCCCTTCCCTGCCCGCTACGTTAGGCAGCCGGTATGTGGAACCCGGCCAACGTGGACGAACTGGTCGAGGCCATAGAGCTGGCGGAGGCCACCCAACACCGGGAGGTAGGGGAGAGAGCGTTGGGGATACACCAGCTCGACTCCCGTGGTTGTTGATATGGATCCCCAACTCTCCGCGGCCCAGAAGTCGGAGTTGCAACACCTGGTCAGTCAGTTTCCGGATGTGTTCTCCCCCCAGCCTGGGCGGACCCACATCTTGGAGCACGACGTCCGCACACCACCGGGGACCATCACCTCCAAGACACAGGTACTGGCCTTTTTGGGGTTGGCGGGGTACTACCACTGCTTTATCCCTAATTTTTCCTCCTTAGCTTCTCCCCTGACAGACCTGACCAGGAAGGGACAGCCGGAGAACGTCCCGTGGACCCCCTAGACGGAAGTGGCGATCCACCGGATAAAGGCGGCCCTCACGACGGAACCGGTCCTCCGAGCCCCAGACTTCAACCGCCCCTTCCTGCTGCAGACGGATGCATCTGACACCGGTTTGGGAGCCGTCCTATCGCAGGGCCACGACGGTGAGGAATACTCGGTGATGTTCATAAGCCAAAAGCTGACCCCTGCGGAACAACGGTACGCCACGGTGGAGAGGGAAGCATTGGCCGTCAAGTGGGCAGTCCTGGAGCTCAGGTATTACCTCCTCGGCCGCCACTTCACCCACGTAACAGACCTCGCTCCCCTACAGTGGATGGCCCGAGCCAAGGAGATGAATGCCAGAGTGCTCCAGGACTTCACCTTCACTGTGCAACACCGAGCGGGGACGGGCGACGCCAACGCCAACGGACTCTCATGGCTATGGTCAGCTTTCGCAGGTCTGTCAGGTTCCACTCCCCACCCACCCCCGATCTCCCCACTTCTCCGTAGGAACAGGACGCAGAAACAACGCCATTTCACCACCCTTTACATTAATAAAATCCACCCTTTGGGGAACTTACCTTCATCCTCGAGTCGTTTCCTACTTCACCCCGCCACAAGTGTAAAAATGGCAATAAACTGATCATGTGTTGGACTAAATCAGCTTAATTTAAAAAAAAATCACATTGCGTTTCAGGAGCTTGGAATCAAGCATGTGTAATAGTACTGGCGGCTGGTTCAAGAGTGGGTCAGCTAGGGCTTTGCCTCTTGGGACTAGAGGCTGAATGTCACTCGTAATCTGCTCTCTCAGTGTCAACACAATGTCTGGCGGCTCCTTCAGCGCAGCATGTAGTTCTTTTGGAACAACAAACCCACATACAGAGAGCATATGCTAATACCTCACTCAGCATTTACAATGAGCATATTTTTGACTCAAAGCCTGATGAAGAAAGAAAACAGCAATAATACATATTGCATCATCATTTTTTGTAAAAAAATGATTTATTTTGTAACATGCAGAATCAGGTACTCATTGATGAGAGACAAAAAAAGTAGGACAACAGATGTGGTCATTATTTTCTTGTGGTAATTAAGCTTATATTATTTCCTGTAAATGAAATTTATCTTTATGTGATGAACTCAGATTTCTTAATTGTGCAACAATTATGATATGTCTTGAGTTTAGTGATGTAAAGTGATGTTGAGTCTACCTCTGCCTGACAACAAGAATTCCAGTTTTCAGCTCAGTTTAGCTGTTGCTTGGTAACAGCAAGGTCTGTGAAGTGAAGCCCCTTAGAAGCCTGTGCCGCTAACTGTCCCTCTTTGAGAGTGAAATATCACTAATATCTCTTAATGTTGAATGTTTTTCCTCTTTGAATATCCAAGGAAAAATACATTATTAATTAGTTAAAGAAGATTATTTGATGACAGTCATATGTTACATGTATTTATGAATAAATGATGAATAACCACAGTTTCAAGGACTTTATTGAGTAGTTCTTCAAATTGAATGTGACAGGAACAATAGCAGCAAATGTTACAACATTATGGATTCTTCTACATTTTTACAGATCCCATCCCCCCTTTTATTTTCAAGTGAAAGTTTCTTTGTTAAGAAGATGAGATATGATGAGGTAGGTATAGCCTACATCAAGAAAAGAAGTTTAGTTCTTTAAACAAACTGAATTATTTAGAACATTGAACAAACATTGTGCTTTATTTATAAATTTTGTTTTATAAAAAAAGGTGGCATGACTCCTGCAATGGATTTGTTTTATAATGTGTCATGTTTTTGCCAGAGACATTACAGAGACTCTATAGTGATAAAATAAAGTAAAATAAAATAAAATAAATAATCTAATCTTTGCTTAAATTTGTACATGGTCCCTTTCCAAATAATAATAATAATAATAATAATATTTTGGCATTTAACGCATAAGTTAATTATTTAAACAGTGAAAGTCCTATTGTTTTAAAATATTGTCTTAAGACCCATCTTGTTTAGACTTTTATGTGATTGTTTGTATTTGGTCTGTTAGGCTGTAATAATGATTATTGTGTAATGTTGATTGTTTTGTTGTAAGGTGTCATTGAGTGTCATGTCAGGTGCCTATAAATAAAATGAAATTAATTTTACACAGAGGTCAAGTTCATTATTTACGTTTGACATTTCATGTAACGGACCGCAAACTGCGCTCCACAACTGTAAGCGGTCCCTTTAAGAAAATTGGACCGATGTATTTTGAAAACGGGGGAGAACTGTTCATTTAGTTGTGAAAAGTCGTGTACAAAGAGTGTATATACTGAATAGTTGATCTATTTAGTATGCAACTACTCAATTATTTCCTATACTGTAAAACTGAACATTAGCTAATGATATTAAGGGGACATGATAAAACCTGTTTGACCGATCCCCCCTCTTTCCCACAACAGTCTATTCTTGATCTAAGGCTCATGATGCAGTGGGATTCAATAAGCTGGTAGGTGCTGCCCAACTAAAGGTTTTCGGCTCCAGTCGACAGCGAATCAGCACGGAAATATACCGTAGCATCCTCATTCATTTGAAGTGTTTACGCGCAAATCATAAAGGTAAGTTTTTGTTGTAAATATCGTTTTATTTAACGCTGTATTTAGGATTGCGTCAGTGTCTGTTTAGAGCTCATAGAAGCCCATTCAATAACACTCTAGCATCCCTCACCTATTGTTCAACTGCAGACGTCCAAATTCCACGGACGTGAACACTGCCAATGACATGTTGCATGTGATTTGCAGTGTTGCTTTTATCTTCATGGATTTTAATGTATAAGCAGCATATTGAAAGAGTAATTTACTCAATAAAGCTAGTGTTTGCATTGTATTTTTCTTCGTAACTGCATTTGGCAGCAAAAGGTGGAAATCTGACTGTTATCATATAACTGCAGGCAGACAATACGCTTCAAATAACAAGATGGTTTTTCCCCCCTTTCTTCCACATTTGAGTTTGTTTTCTCTGTTGTAACTGTCTGATAATGTAGATGCATGAGTCTAGCTTCTTGTAATGTGTTGACTGGGCTATTGATTGTCTATCAGGACCGTTACTAATGTAGTTAGTCTCAAAAATGCCTTGTTCTTTTAATTCCTTGTTCTGTTTGATGTCTTAGATCATTGTAGGCTTCTAATAGAGGTTTGAAGGGTATCAGACGAGCCAAAATGACATCCAGACATCCATGGTTTGACAGGGTGCCTGTCATTGCAGTGCAAAATGTGGCACTGATGACCTGTTGTGTTTATAAAAAGTTCCTGTATAAAATATAGCTGCTCAAACCGGAATTAAAGGCTGTTTGTTTGGAATATGCTGTCTGTCTGGATTAGGATAGCTGCTTTATAGTCATATGAAGTTAGAACTTGCATCTCAAAATTCTTGTTTCACGGATTAGTCATTAGCCAAAATCTGACTATATTAGGTCATTCGGTTTGAGCAACCACAAACTAAAGCCTGTTCTGAGCATGAGGAATTAACCATCACTATATAATGTAAGCTTTGTTGGTTTCCTCAGTAAAGTAGTTTAAAACCCAAACGGTAGGTCACAGATTATGGATAGCAGGGAAACAATGTTAAATGCAAATAAAAACAAACCTACATCTAACAATATCATTGTGCATTTTTAAGTGCATGTTATTGAGAATATTGTGAACAATTTATCTATGCATATGATTTGTATTTTTTCACTTAATATTCCTTCCGGATCTTCCAGTTAAACGGCTTCTCTCTAGTGATGTATGCTGGACTTCTCTAATCATTTAGTTGTGTTTAACTCCGATGTAGCCTAAGGGAAGAGGAAGCATTTTTGAATGTGTCCTATGTTAAATAATTTGTGTCCAGTTAAAATCCATTTAGACACAAACATACTATTTTTCTTATTGTTGGACCTGTAAAATTCATGGCAATATTAAAACATGTCATGAAAATTTTTGTTACTTTTATACGCCACAGTTTTGATTAGTGAGTTGGGTTGCCAAATGCTAGGTTTTGAATCAAAACAGCTGATTCAGGTAATGTAAGTAATGTTTTATACAATTTTCGATTAACTTTATGTGTTTAATTAGTCCGTTTGCCCATTTTGCAATTTGGTAACAAGCTACATTGCATCAAACTTACAGAAGTCTGTAATAACACAACTGGAATGCAGCGCTCTGTCTTCTTCGGTGGTGTAAGAAGGGATGTGGAATGAAAAGAGCAGACTTGGAACAGTGTCATGGGATTGTAAAGCCATGATTATATGAGGAATGCCATGATGACTTCAGCAGAGATGCGGAAATGAACAGCGTTTAGAGGTAACAGATGAAAATGCAGTTAGAGTCTTTGTCAGCACTGCTCTCAGGGCTTTAGGAAATAAAGGACTTTAGTACAGTCTCCACTTTGGCTCAGGTATTGTCTTCAAAACAACAACGGCAGAGCGGTCTATGAATAGCTGACAGATTTTCACATCATGTTGGCACCTTGCATTACATGGTCAAACCAGCTGCGATTGGATCAGAATTTAAGCGGATGATCCAGTGGGTCATTCAGGGTGAGTTTTGTTGTTGATATGTGGAAAGTCTTGGGCATTTTCCGTCATTTCACAGTATGAGCAGTGAGTCACAGGATAAATCATGAGAGTATTTGAATCCAGTAGGTATATCAGCTTTTCAAAGCCTCCCTGTTTTTACCCTTGTGAAAGCTGAGGCTGAATTCAACCTTGTTTTTTTTTTTTAAACGGTGGCTTTGCTCCCTTTCTGTAGCTTTATATACTTTGTTACTGTACTTAAGTACATTTTTCAAGTACCTGGTTTTATTTTAAGAAACTTTTACTTCACTACATTCCAAAGTATATAATATCAAACAACCAAGCACTTGATGGTTCCCAGATCTAGTTTGAAATGGAGATGACTGCCCTTTCTCGGTATTTTGCTTTAAGGTTGAACCTTGCAGTTATTTATTTATTACAGGTAATCACACTAACACAAATGTGATCCTGGTTCAGAGTTTTGAAGTAAAAGACATTGTTCTGTGAGATTTTATAATAAAGATCAGTGAATGTCCACCAGGGCCAGTAGCTTTACAGATTTCACAACAATGCTGACTAGTTTGGATGCCCTCTGACCGAGTACTTATTAGTGGTGATGAAACACTTTTGTGCCCAGGTTGGGTTATTGTGGTTTCATGTTGCCTTTGTCTTGTTTATTCTCCTGGGGCAGATTAGGCCCATCTGTCTGATTCTTCACATCAATGGGGCTGCAGCTGCATAGCCTGACCCCCAGCAGGCCTTTGTAATGTGCCCAGGCGTGGCGTGTGTTTGTGTCTGGGTACGTGCACGTGGGTACGTAGGCGCCATACTCTTCTGTGCAGGATGTAGCACTGGTCTGCTTTAAAGGGTCATCAAAGAAGGAGGTGTGTTAGTCACAAAAGACAACACAAAGATGTCAAGCCAATTCACCTTTATTTGTATAGTGTTTTTAACAATACAGATTGTAACAAAGCAACTGAACAGCATTAAATAGGAAAATAGTGTGTCAATAATGCAAAATGTCAAGGTTTTTATGATGCTGCTGAGTACAGGTATCCTGTCAGCAGAACCACCGCTCTTTTGACTTCATGCATAATGACTATCCAAGCTCTGATTTTGAAGTGTAGAGTGCTCAATTATATATTTTTATTTTTTCTGCTGATCCAGTCAGGTTAGATTTGTACTTGCCTTAATAATATTATCAGCCTCACTGCCATACATTTAATATTTTATTTTATTTATATTATTTTTGCAACATATTAGATGTTATAAATAAATTAATTTTGTTTTTCATTAAGTATTATGTTTTCTTTTGTAAATCAAATGGGGTTGATTATTGGATGTTTGACTAACTTGAATCAAATGTTCAATAAATGCAAACTTCCCTTATTTTGTATTTAGATTGTCTTTGCTTTCATCTGACACTCACTTAAAGTTTATCTTCAAAAACACACAAAACATTTTTTATAACACTATTAAATGTTATATTTAGCTAATCTCAGAAGAAACATCCATTTTTTTATAACTGTACATTCTAATATTTTAAAGCCTAAATTCAATTTCTTGCTTTTAGAAAATTGTCTAAATTAATAGTTAAAATGATTAATTTTTAGTTTACAGTTATTTTTTATATTGATTTAAATATAAATGATAGACATAATTTAATCATTTAATTATATAAAAATATTATAAATAATAATAATTATTATCTTTAATTATTAATTATTTTAATTATTTAGACAAGGTATTGTAGAATCTTATAGCAATTATTGGTTAATAGAAAGGAGAAGAAAAAAAACAATTCCCTGAAAATTGGACCCATGTCCTTGGTTTTGCTCTATTTGAACTAGGTTTAGTATAAACTGTCTAACAGTAAAGTCACAACAAACTGTTGACTGCTAATTAAAGTAGCAATGGTGAAAATATCAAAAGTATTCAGCTGGTTAGCCAGTGTGACCCATCTGTATTTTTATAAATATCAGAAAACCAATTGTTACGTTTGAAAGGCATAAAAACACAAATAAATGATCAACGAATATGATATGGTCCCATCTGGTTATTGGTCCATCTTTATTGTCCTTGTCATGTAACCCTAGTTATGTGGCCACAACCCCAAACCATTATGGCTTTATTGCTTTTTGTTTAATGTCTTGCTTTGGGCTCATAGATTTAGAGGCCCTATTCTTACATAACTGCTGCAGACAGTTTACAGGCTCTGTTACTAAATATTGCTTTGATTTTACAGAAAGCATCGACAAATAAAATCCTTGCGTAAGCACAGCAGATCAGGCCTTTATTGAATCTCTCAGCACTTACTCCAGCTCAGGCCTTGTCGACTCATATCACAGAGAAACGTGACGTGCATCTTGTTTACAGGATCCTGAGAAATATTTTTGCAATTAAAGCGGCCCAAAGCTGGGTCAGCTGATGCAGGATTAAGGCCACACTGCTGTGAGTGTGAACAGCTCAACAGAAGGTGTTGATGAAAGCAGCTCTATGGAGGTGTTCCACAGCAGATGGCACACACACTTTGTGTGAACTGATGTTTGGTGCCAGGTCACATTCCTTCTCCCCCTTCTGGAGGATTATTAGAAATCATTCAATAGGTCTCTGTCTGGCTGATGATCTTTATCTGAGACAGAATTATAATATCCTGCTTTTACCGGCTAAAAGAGATGATGGATAGGGATGCAGAGCAGGGAATAGCTGTCACTGTATTCTCAATAATCAGTTATGAATGTTGGTATTATTGTTAACAACTTTAAATATTTTGCACGTAAATACTTCTCTCATAATTAATTCCCTAGGATTTGCTGAAATATTGGAATAATATATGACAATCACATATGAGGGTGTTTCTTTAACTAAGATAATTTTTGGTGGACTTGCATAAAACGCATACCTTAAACTTAAAGGAACAATTTGTAAGATATTTGCAGTAAAATATCCAAAAACCACTAGGCTAGTGTTAAATATTTTGTCCAGCTGATTACTAACAATATCTCTAATGTTTTCAACTACTTGTAAAGCATGAGAAAATTCCCATTCTAAACAGTGACATGGGGCAGTGCAGTCGCCTGTCAATGACGTTAGTTACCGTTTGTTACCGCCTTTACTGACGTAGAAATCACATGACAACAGTGTTGTGGACAAATGCGGAAGTAGTGTCTAGCATCCAGCAAACCACTAGCTTGCTTCAAGCAGTTCCTTATTTACTTCTTCTTGCACTTTTTATGGTGGATTGTGTTACTTATTTATGGAACATAATTACTGTTTACCGTCTGCAGCTGTTTCTGTCGACAAGGACAGCTCGCGTAAACATAAGCGTACAGGCCAACCAAACAACCCAAGAATAGTTTGGGACAAGAGGAGAGAAAGAGCGAGGATCAATATCGGTGTTGCATTTTCTAGATTGAGAGAGCTTCACGACAAACTTCAACTAGAAAGAGACGTCGATCTCGCTTGTGTTTTACTTGACAGTTGAGTTGTTTTGATTTGTATCTTTACAGAAAACGTATTAGTATTATGGGGCATACACGCCAAATGCGGGGCATCGCGTCTCTAGACCCGCGCGAGGACGCGTCTGATCCATAGTCTAATCGCGTCTTTGACTTTGTATGTAATCTAATCGTAAATCATTGAACTCGTGTTTGCTATGTATGCCCAATTATTGTGTTTGAATGTACACGAGTGTATATATTTGTTGAACAAGTGGTACAGTATTTTTCGGACTATAAGTCGCACCTGAGTATAAGTCGCATCAGTCCGATAATACGTCATAAGGAAAAAAAACATATATAAGTCACACTGGACTATAAGTCGCATTTATTTAGAACCAAGATCCAAGAGAAAACATTACCATCTACAGCTGTGAGAGGGCGCTCTATGCTGCTCAGTGTAGACTACAGGAGCACTGAGCAGCATAGAGTGCCCTCTGGCGGCTGTAGACGGTAATGTTTTATCTTGATTCATTTCTCTTAGTTCATTTGTCTTGGTTCATGTCAAATTAATTTTGATAAATAAGTCGCACCTGACTATAAGTTGCAGAACCAGCCAAACTATGAAAAAAAGTGCGACTTATAGTCCAGAAAATACGGTAATTGTTTTCATATCATTTGACTAAACAGTAATCAATTAATTTGATAATTTTGGGTAGAAGACAACAAATCCCATCATTCCACGCTCCTTCTTAGCCTCATCAAACCACACGATTGTTATTGTTTTGGTAGTGCACCCTCTAGTGGCAGGTCCTACAACCTGTACCTTTAAGTTCAGTTGTCAACTAACAATGTCTGAAATAGTGTTGTCACGGTACCAAAATCTCAGTATTCGGTACCGATACCAGTGAAAATCCACGGTTCTCGGAACCAATTTCGATACCAAAGCAAAACACAAAAATATGCTAATTAAAAAAAAACTTTTTAGCACTAAAAATAAAACCAATGCCATTATTTATAATTATTTACAATTGTGTTTAAAGTTTTTCTACAAGTTATATAATTATGAAAAACAGTAAACAAGTTTCACCCAAATTGAATTTGTCTTTTAATTTATGAAATTTAAACACATTTTATTTTTGGTAAATAAAGGGGATTTGCTATTAAAATTAAAACATGGAAGAAATATTGTGATTTATTTCTTTAAAAAATAAAGTTTTATAAATTTTTTCAACAGTAGTAGCAGTATCACATACATTTTACTAAATAATAGTAATATTTCTAGCACAATGCCTTTATGTAAAAATATATTTTTAGGCCTAATGAATGCATATTTGTCATTTTAACTGACCTTAAGACTGGTGGTGATGCTTAAGATATTTTTGGTCATTGAGGGTTTCTGTAAAAAAAATAGTAATAGATCATATTAATTATTATTAAAAGATAATACTACTACTAATTCTACTATCATACTAATGTATATACAATGCACTGTGGATTGATGAGCTGCTGGGTTCATGAATATTAATCACGTTGTCTGCGTTTGGTCAAACTGATTTGCTGAAATCAAAAGAGGGACGGTACTAGATCGGTACTAGAATGAATATGAATAATTCTAAATGAACTCCATTATTTTGACAGGAGAAGACAACAAAGAATAGTTTACATATAGCGTGTCGATTCAGCGTGGTAAGACTCTCGCTCTCTCTTTGCATGTGTGAGAAACAGCGCTATCAGTAAAGTGACGGTGAGTCGTGTGCCTTCACAAAGAGTTTACAGAGCGTCAAATACCGGTGCGCTGTGCGTCCATTGAGATGAACTGAAAAGTTCAGATCGCTTGATGGAGAGAGAACTCTGAAACTCAGAAGCTGCAATTAATGCAAGCGTCATGCGCTTCAGTCTATGTAGTAAACAAACCCGCACGTCTGCCATTCATTAATTCACACAGAGACGCGCAGAACACGGATTCATATTTCAAACAACTTTTGCGGCTTAACATTTACAGATACTGGTCCATATGGAGATTTGATTTGATTAATTTATGCTAACTTTGACAAATTCCATGACTGTGTAAATGTAAGTTTAATTTTCATGACTGGATTTTGAGATTCCGTCCTCGTTTTCTGCTTCGCGGAAATCATAGCACTGAACCGGGTTTGAACGGGACCTCGGTACTACCGGTACTTAAAGAAACCTGGTACCGTCACATTTAAATTTTTTTAGTACCGACTTGGTACCGAAGTACCAGGTCTTTTGACAACACTAGTCTGAAACATACAGTGGCATGCAAAATTTGAGAACCCTTTGTAGAATCTGTGAAAATGTGTATAATTTTAATAAAATGCATGTTATTTTTTTGTACTGCCATGAGTAAGGTATTTTACATAAAAGATGTTTACATGTAGAACAAAAGACAAAAAAATAAAAATAAAAGCTGAAATTATTAAAATAACACCCTTCAAAGGTTTGGGAAACCTTGGTTCTTAATACTGTGTGTGGTTATCTGGATGATCCACGACTGTTTTTTTGAGTCCCTTGTTTGTTCTGAACAGTTCAACTGAGCACTGTTCTTCAAAAAATACTCCATGTCCTGCAGATTCTTCAGCTTTCCAGCATCTTTTTCATATTGATTCATATGAAACCGTTCCAGCTATGACTGTATGATTTTGATATTCATATTTTCACACTGAGAACAACTGAGGGACTCAAACACAACTAGGCCTATTAAAAAATGTTCAAACATTCACTGATGCTCCAGAAGGAAACACAATGCATTATTAAGAGCCGGGGGTGAAACCTTTTGAACAGGATGAAGATGTCCAAATTTTTTTTTGAAATATTTTTTTTATTTTTTTTCATTTAGTACTGCCCTTCGGAAGCTATAGAACATACTTGCATGTTTTCCGGAAGACAAATTGAGTACAATTTACCTTGATCTTCAAATTCATAAAGTTCCCTTTCATAGGTCACTTCGATGCTGCGGTGACGTCACCACGTATGGGAACACCTTCGGTGTGACGAATGTCTGAAGCCCTATACCATCCCGCCAATCTTATTGGCCAAATAGCGCGTGGCACCGCCCAGCATGCGTAAGCATATATATATACCTGGTGCCGCGCGCCATTTACCTCAGATTTCATTCCTTCAGTACGAAGCGAATCTTCTGTGCCCTATTATCTCGCGTTCTCAGCGATCATCTACGAGCAGTATACTTCTCTCCGCGGACGCGATGAGTCAACGAAAGGTAGGAGCCGTATGATGGGTTATCACGAGGAGGCACTTACGAGAGGTTCGTTGCAGCCTCTCTACAGGTTCTCTCCTTGATAGCCTATGGCTACAGTAAAATATGCATACACTTCCCCTGTGCACTAACGCCAATAGGAAGTATCCGCGCTCTGGAGTGTATTTCTTAAGTCGCCTCGCGTCTAAAAACCCACCGGTCGCCGAGGCCCCGCACAAGGTGTTGGTGGATTACGGCTCACACAGCCGCCGCGTTTTCGCTAGCGGCTTGGCCCGATGTTATCTTGTTGGATTGAATCCTGCCGTGGATACGCTTCAGGATTATATACAACGAAACGCAGCGAGTTTGACGCACACGCTTTTCTTCATGTTAATATGCCAGGGACTATGCCCTTCACTGAGAGTGCTGTTAGACTGCTAATGCACATCTACCCTCTCACTGCAGTCCCCATACTCTAACTTTGACTGTCTCGCAGCAAGGGCACCTCGAGCGTCATTGAACTGAGCTATCATTCGCGCGCCCCCTCAGACACTCTGCACAATCCAGTCTTCAGAGTTTGAGGGACGGCGCGGAGGCTGGCAAAGATGGCCAGCGTATGACGGTTCACACAGCCGCCGCGTTCTCGCTAGCGGCGTGGCCCGATGTTTATCTTGTTGGATTAAATCCTGCCGTGGATATGCTTCAGGATTATACACAACGAAACGCAGCGAGTTTGATGCATGCGTTTTTCCTTCATGTTTGCCTAGGACTGTGCCCGCCTCCAGAGAGCGCTGTTGGACTGCTAATGCACATCTAAGCCTCTCACTGCAGTTTCCACACTCTAACATTTGACTGTCTCGCAGCAAGGGCACCTCGAGCGTCATTTAACTGAGCTATCATTTGAGCACCCCCTCAGACACTCTGCATAATCCAGCCTTCAGAGTTTGAGGGACGGCGCAGAGGCTGGCAAAGATGGCCAGTGTATGACGGTTCACACAGCCGCCGCGTTCTCGCTAGCGGCGTGGCTCGATGTTTATCTTGTTGGATTATATCCTGCCGTGGATACGCTTCAGGATTATACACAACGAAACGCAGCGAGTTTGATGCATGCGTTTCCTTCATGTTCTCTAACATTGACTGTCTCGCAGCAAAGGCACCTCGAGCGTCATTGAACTAAACTCTCATTCGCGCGCCCCCTCAGACACTCTGCACAATTCAGCCTTCAGAGTTTGAGGGACGGCGCGGAGGCTGGCAAAGATGGCCAGTGTATGACGGCTCACACAGCTGCCGCGTTCTCGCTAGCAACGTGGCCAAATGTTTATCTTGTTGGATTAATTCCTGCCGTGGATACGCTTCAGGATTATACACAATGAAACGCAGCGAGTTTGACGCATGCGTTTTCCTTAATGTTTGCCAGGGACTGTGCCCTCCACCAGAGAGTGCTGTTGGATTGCTATGCACATCTAACCCTCTCACTGCAGTCCCCACACTCTACATTGTCTGCCTCGCAGCAAACGGTGCTTCGAGCAGCATTGGATTGAGCTGTAATGCCAAACGTTCCCTCAGACACTCTGCGCAATCCAGCTTTCAGAATTCGAGGGGCGATTCAAGGGTCCTGCACAGACGACCCATTTATCTGCTGGCCTAATTCCTGCCGTGGACACGTTTCAGGATTATACACAACGAGATGCAACGGCTCTTATACATACACTTCCCCTGTGCACGAACGGCACGAGCCTTTCGTGCCCGGACATTTTAATATGTATGACAGCGTTGCAGGAAGCAGAAATTTTGAGACCGCTAGTATGGTCTCGGGCCGTGTGTGAACGCTTGCCCGACATTTCTCTATGGGTGTTACGCACGATTTGTCACGGATACACCATTCAGTTTCAATAAGGCCCGCCTCCTTTCTGCAGAATTCTTTCCACGGTGGCGAAGCCGATGGAAATAGCGGTGCTGCGACAGGAGATGTCAACTCTGCTGAGCAAAGGGGCTATAGAGGAAGTACACCCCTCTCAGATGGAGGCGGGGTTTTTTACAGCCGTCATTTTGTGGTATAAAAAAAAAAAAAAAAACGGCGGATTTCGACCCATTCTGGATTTACACCATCTGAATCTTGCACTCAGGCTGAGGAAATTCAAGATTTTAATGATCATCAGGAGACTCAGGAAGACTTCCTCAGATTCGCTTTAGAGAGCAAAGCATATCAGTACTTCTCAAAGTGCATGGATGGATCTCTGGCCCCGTTGCGGCCCCAGGGCGTTCGTGTTTGAACTATTTTAGGCGATTGGCTGGTGTTTAGCGCAATCGCAGACTCAAGCACACTCTCATGGGGATCTTGTGCTGAATCATTTAACAGCCTGGGCTTACGCATGGAATGTTTCACCCCGTTGTCTCCGCATCGGACGATTCCGGTGATACGGCGATGTGTGATGTCGCTAAAACTATGTATGTCAACGGAATTCTCCTGACCGGAGTCCGGCTGGGGATTTGCGCTTCCCGAGAGACTGTCACGACGGATGCGTCTTTGACCGACTGGGGAGCTGTTTGTCAAGGGAGTTGGCGCATAAACAGGTTCGAATTACTGGCTGTTTTTCTGGCTCTCCAGTATTTCTCGAATCTGCTGATCGGCCGTCATGTGCTGCTCAGATCAGACAACACAGCGGTTGTGTCATACCTGAATCATCAGAGAGGATTATGCTCTCGCCCCCTGTGCAGGCTGGCGAAACATGTTCTTTGTTTTCAGAACTAAATTCTATCGATCCGAGCTGTTCATGTCCCCGGACGTTGGACTTTGGAGCGAATTTGCTATCCAGGCAGACTCTGGAGCAAGCAGAGTGGGGATTGCACCCCCAAACGGTGAGTCTCCTATGGCAGATTTTCGGGGAAGCGAAGTGGAATTGTTTGCATCAAACACGACTACGCATTACCCGCTTTGGTTCTCCCTATGCCCTCCAGCACCCCTGGGCTTGGATGCATTAGCCCACAACTGGCCCAGGACCAGTTTGTATGCATTTTCCCCCAATCTGTCTGATTTCGGCGGTATTATGCAGAATACGGGTGGACAGGGTGGAACAGCTGCTGCTGGTGGCTCCGCGGTGGCACACACACAGCCGTAGTTTGTGGATTTGATCAATCTGTTAGCGGGCTCTCCATGGGAGATTCCCCTCAGACAGGATTTATTATCACAAGCACAGGGACTGATTTGGCACCCGAGGCCAGATCTATGGAATCTGTGGGCGTGGCCTCTGAGCGGAGTGAGTTCATATGTCCCGGTCTTTCTGCTGAAACTACAGAGACTATACTGAATTCTAGAGCAGCTTCTACGAGACGCTTATATGCTTTCAAGTGGAGACTGTTTACGGCCTGGTGTGAAACTCATAATATGGATCCAGTTTACTGCCCAGTGGCATCAGTACTGGAGTTCCTTCAGGAACGTTTTTCGGATGGAGTGACACCAGCTACCCTAAGGTTTACGTGGCAGCCATTCAGCTTACCACGAATATATAAATGGTGCCTCAGTGGGCCGTCATCCACTGTTTCTCGTTCATACAGGGTGCGCGACAGCTGAGGCCTTCCCGCCCCGTGCGGGTTCCTTCATGGATTTTCCATTGTGTTGCATGGTTTATCAGGGCATCTGTTTGAGCCCTTGGAATTTGTTCCGGAGAAATCCTGACTTTTATAGCACAGACTCTGTGGAAGTGTTGTTGCGACCAAGGCCTAATTATGTCCCTAGGTCGCATCTATCCCTTTCGCTTTCAGCAGGTGGTCCTGGAGGCTTTTTCTCCTGCTGCGGCGGACTCTGGGGATCTAAGTCTTTGCCCTGTGAGAGTGTTAAAGACTTACGTGGATCGTACTGCCCCATGGCGTGAGTCTGACCAGCTGTTTGTCTGTTTTGGAGATAAGAATAAGGCCATGCAGTTACGAAACAGCGCATGTCCCATTGGCTGGTGGAGGCTATTTCCTTGGCCTATGAGGCGCGGGCTCGCTTCGCCCTTAGGAGTAAAAGGTCATTCCACGAGAGCAGTGGCTTCTTCTCAAGCCTTTCTCAGTGGATCTTCTATGGATGATATCTGTGCTGCGGCAGGCTGGTCCTCACCGAGCACTTTTATCAGGTCTTAGAGTCTGGATGTGAGGATGGCTCCTGGCTCCCGGGTTCTCTATGCTTGAGCAGATGCTTCCTTGGATCCAAGCTATCAGGTATGTCAGGCGTGATGGTATAGCGTTCCCATACGTGGTGACGTCACCGCAGCATCGAAGTGACCTATGAAAGGGAACATCTCGGTTACGTATGTAACCTTGGTTCCCTGAATAGGGAACGAGATGCTGCGGTTCTGGCCGTGCCATACCTTGATAGCTTTCTTCTTCTTCTTCGTCATGAAATCTGAGGTAAATGGCGCGCGGCACCAGGTATATATATGCTTACGCATGCTGGGCGGTGCTACGCGCTATTTGGCCAATAAGATTGGCGGGATGGTATAGGGCTTCAGACATTCGTCACACCGAAGGTGTTCCCATACGTGGTGACGTCACCGCAGCATCTCGTTCCCTATTCAGGGAACCAAGGTTACATACGTAATCGAGATGTTTTCACCTTCCGGCTCTTAATGCATCATATTTCCTTAAGGAGGATCAGTGAATGTTTGTGGAAGTTCAAATTATTCACATTTTCTCAGATTCTGCAAGGGGTTCCCAAACTTTTGCATGCCAATGTATTTTTTTATATGATTCAGATTAATTTCCATGCTTTGTGTAATTTTACAAAGTTGTAGCTTGAATGGAAATTATAGTAAGAAATATTCATTAATATTCAATTGAAATTTTGTTTTCTTGTCTTCATTGACTTCTGTGTTTTCTTTGCTCATATTTCATTATTGTTGGACTGTTGAACCTTAAAAATTTACATAATAATACTAGCAATCATAAACTAACTAAAAAAACTAAACATTTTGAAACAAATAAAAAAATTAAAATCTGTAAAAAAAAAAAAAAAAAAAAAAGATAAAGACTGGGTCATATGTTTGGTAGATAGTTTGACCCATAACAAACAGAAAGATGTTGAAATCTCTTAGTTTTAATTGAAATCAACCCCTGGGACATTTAAATGTCTGTAGTTGGAGAAGTGCTCATAAATGTTTAATAAATTAATCAACAATGAAATATGAATGTTTAATTCATTATAATACAATGTAAAATGTATTATGTAAATAGGCAGAGTGCATTATAAAAGTAATGTCGATTTAAAGTAATTAACTGCTGACTGCAGGATTAAAATGTGACCCAAATCCTCTGGACAGAATGAAAGCATGCATGGACCTGTGATTTGTGTTCATATTTAGGAAAGGGGCTCTTAATTACAGTTAAACAAGTCATGGTGGTGTCCACGGTAAGATCCAATTTCTGTGATTCATATACCTAACTCTTTCCATGTGAAGAAAAAACATTAAGCTTGTGGGGATTCTTTTGTCGTATTATTGTTTCTTTCCTGTTTCAGTCTCCAGAATCATTTGGACGCTTTCAACACAAACAATAGGATTAGCCTTACATGTGTGAGAGAAACACAATCGCCCTCCATTTTAGGAATGCTTAAATTCTCAAGGCTTCATCCCAAAATAAAAAATTCTCCCCATAACTTATTAGTGCAGCATGTCTAGAAGAATGAATAAAATGTCTGCAGTTTATTTCACCAGCCATCTTGTGTTCATATGACTGCTTTTACAGATCAACAATAAAGGAATAAAAAAAGAGAAGTGGGTCTGTGAATAGTTGGGAGCAGTGGTGGAGGGCCAAGCACGACACTCAAATGCTGACCTATTTCACATCGTCTAGAGTGTGCAAGAGTAGAGATCAGATGAATTACTGTCTCTGCTGCCATCTCATTTCAGGTGCTTATTTACTTGGCACTGTTTGTGCTATATTTAGCTTTATTTCTCTTTGAGCATTGGTTACGTCAGCTAGTTGCTAACAGCTGCTTTACATCATATGAAATATGCTGTATTCTTCTGATGACTTGCTGTTTTGTGATGGGTTTAGACTGTTATAGTAACTACTAGCTCAACCGCTGGGCATCTAACATAAAATACATGGTGGTGTTTCCAGTTAATGCAACCTGGAGGTTGTGCAGACATATAAATCACTCTGTCTGAGTCAATCCTGTCCAGGGTAAAATTGTGCCCAACCCCCAGGGTGGGTTCAAGTGGCAGTGCATTTGCACAATCCAAATGCCAATTCTCATGGTGGCACATCCAGTTCTCTCTGGTGGCACCGTTCTGGCAGAAATGCAGATATGTAGCCTCAAGAACTCAAGAGGAGATCATTAAATGAATGTTTCGGCTAATTTAGCACAGTTTAGTAAATTGTGACTCACCATTGTGATTAAAGCTCAATAAAGCAGAGTGTCAGCAAAAAAAGTGCATATAGCACACTGATCATTTTCCAATTGGTTTTGGTGGAAGAACAACCCAATATTTTGTTAATCATATAAATAATAAAATCATAGCAACAATAAAGGAATAAAAAATAAAACAATAAAAAATCATGCCACTGGTCCGTGGCAATTAGGGTTGGGTATCGTTTAGTTTTTTTAAGATGACAAATGGATACTTTTCAAACTGCCTGTGCCTGAACCAGGGGCGATTCTAGGGTCAGAGCTTTAGGGGTGCTGAGCACCCAATGAGCCCCACTGCCACCACCCACCCTCTTTTCACACAAAAACAAAAAATATGTCTATTGAAAAATAACTTTATCATTTTAACTTTGATTCAGAACTTTGAACCAGATTTTTTTTTTCTTTTTTTTTGAGACCTTTTCAGAACAACAGCTTAATTGTGAGAGTTCACACAGACAGCCCCCTGTAACAAACACAAAACCTTCTTCACTCAGCTGGTTTTCCTGACCGTTAACTCCATGTGCCTCCTTTTGTATCAACAGTCATCAGATTGGTTACATTAGATTCAACTTTATTGTCATTGAACAAAGTAACAGGTACTTGGACAACAAAATGTAATTCATCTTCTGTAAATTATTTACAAATGGCCATCTCTAACATATCTGGATGCACGCCTGTCTGAACTTTCATAAACCAATATGTCATCAATAAATAATAATAAAACAAGCTTCATATCAAGAGCAAAAAAAAAAAAGAAGGTAAAACCAAAATGTCCAAAATATCCAGATTATTTACAGAGGTCTTGAAAATACTTAGAAAGTAAAGATATAAAAAAAGAGAGACAGGGAAATCTTTGAAGTACTTCCCCTGAATCCCCATTTGGCTCTACTTTGGGAGAGTTAATCTATGTCGCCGCACTTTGAGGGTGGCAAACCTGTCAATGACCCTTTGGTGTTCAATTTTTTCAAGCAACTCCTTCTCAATAGACATCACAGCTAGGTGCTGGAGTCTGCTTTGGCCTGTGGTCCTCCTGAGCCATGTATGGAGCCGACGCAAGGCACTAAAAGACCGTTCACATGTACAGCTGCTAACTGGTATTGTCAAGGCAACCTGCATAACAGCTTTCAGTGAAGGAAACATTTCCGAATCTAGGAGTTTGTACACTGCTAACATGTCCTGAACTGTACCAGCCTCACTCTTGCGCTTCAGAAAGTTTTTTGCAACTATCACTTCCTCTGACTTAAGTTCAATATGGTAATGCAGAGCCAGTGCTGTCAGATGAGGCTCAGACAAGAAATGGCGTGAGGTTGGACTGCATGCCTGAATTCCATTGAGCACATCCTCATTCACACCAGAAAAACGCCTCTCAAGTTCACAGATCATTCTGTCCAGACAAGGAAACAAAAGTTTCCTCTTTAGATCTTCAGATTCTGAAGAGCCACAGGTTTCACTGCCTGCCCCACAAGCTGACTCAACAACATATTCATCCATTCTCTTTGTCTTACGCCTCTGTCCTGAGGATGATTCTACTGCTATTTGGTTTGCCTCACACATAGCTATTGTTCTGGAGTACAGATCTGCAGCAGTGGTATCACTGCGTTTCTGCTTCATGGTGTCAGTCACTGCATTTTTGTATGTCATCCTACTACTTGTCCACTTGATCCGATCCCCACTCACCTCCTTCAAGCGATCTCTTCTTCAGTCATGCCTTCACTTACTCACGTTATCAACTCCTCTCTTCACTCTGGAACATTTCCCTCCGCATTCAAGCAGGCTCGGGTAAGCCCACTGCTCAAGAAACCATCTCTGAATCCAGCGCTTCTTGAAAACTACAGACCGGTATCCCTTCTTCCATTCATTGCAAAGACACTTGAGCGAGCTGTGTTCAACCAGTTTTCTATGTTCCTTGTACAGATCAACCTCCTGGACAGCAACCAATCTGGCTTCAAAAGTGGCCACTCAACTGAGACTGCTCTGCTCTCGGTTACTGAAGCCCTGCGACTAGCAAGAGCAGCTTCAAAATCTTCAGTACTCATCTTACTGGACCTTTCTGCTGCTTTTGACACTGTTAATCACCAGATTCTCCTGTCCACCCTCAGAAAGATAGGCATCTCTGGAACTACACTCCTGTGGGTTAAGTCCTACCTCTCTGACAGATCCTTCAATGTGTCTTGGAGGGGTGATGTTTCAAAATCACACCACCTTGCTACTGGGGTTCCTCAAGGCTCAGTACTTGGACCACTTCTCTTCTCAATCTACATGACATCATTAGGATCTGTCATTCAGAAGCATGGCTTTTCTTATCACTGCTACGCTGATGACACCCAACTCTACCTCTCATTCCAACCAGATGACCCGACGGTAGCTGCTCGCATTTCAGCCTGTCTGAGTGACATCTCTAGCTGGATGAATGACCATCACCTTCAGCTTAACCTTACGAAGACAGAACTCCTGGTGATTCCAGCTAACCCATTGCTTCATCACAACTTCTCTATACAGCTGGGCTCATCAACCATTACTCCTTCAAGGACAGCTAGAAACCTAGGAGTTGTGATGGATCATCAGTTAAGCTTCACAGACCACATTGCTACAACTACCCGGTCCTGCAGGTTTGCCTTATACAACATTAGGAAGATTAGACCCTTCCTGTCAGAACAAGCAACCCAACTTCTTGTCCAAGCGCTTGTTCTCTCCAGACTGGACTATTGTAATGCTCTCCTGGCGGGCCTTCCTGCATGTACTGTCAAGCCTCTGCAATTGATCCAGAATGCAGCAGCAAGGGTTATCTTCAATGAGCCAAAAAAAGCTCACGTTACTCCTCTCCTCATCAGGTTACACTGGCTACCAGTAGCTGCTCGCATCAAATTCAAGGTACTGATGCTAGCCTACAAGATGACCCATTGGCACGGCACCAACTTACCTAAACTCATTGGTTAAATCTTATGTGCCCTCCAGAAGTTTGCGCTCTGCAAGTGCTCGACGCCTTGTGGTACCATCCCAAAGAAGTTCAAAATCACTCTCACTGACCTTTTCCTGGACTGTGCCCAGCTGGTGGAATGACCTCCCAATCTCAATTCGTACAGCTGAGTCTTTACTCATTTTCAAGAAACGGCTAAAGACTCATCTTTTTCAACTGCACTTAACCAACTAACACTAGCACTTTTCCTTTTCTTGTCTTTTAATTAAAAAAAAAAAAAATACTATGCGTTCTATACTAGACGGAGACTTGTCATGGCACTTGTATACTGTTGTTGTTCTCTTGTTGACCTGACTGCTTCTATTGTTCTCATTTGTAAGTCGCTTTGGATAAAAGCGTCTGCTAAATGATTAAATGTAAATGTAAATGTAAATGTCACTGCTTGGGCAATGTCAATGGTCTCCTTCTGTAGGTATCTGTGTAAACCTGCTGTTACAGACAGGAGAGTGTGGAAAACCATCAGCAAATACACTGAGGTGAATTTACTGAGTTTTGCCCTCAATCCAACTGCTGTAGGTGTCTTGATTGTGGAGAGGCACTCAATGATAGCAGGGAAATTATCAATCACTGCAGTCACTGAATGAAGCTGACATGCCCAGCGTGTAGTTGACAACTGCACAAGTTCTCTTGGCTGCAACCCTAACTTCTTTTGAGTGTCCACAAACTTATGGTGGTTTACAAGGGAGACACTAAAGAAAGAATGGAGACTTTCCAGCATGTTGAAGAACTCTGTGGCTTCAGAGACAGCTTTACATGTGTGACATAAAACAAGATTTAACTCATGTGCATAGCAATGCACATAAATTGCCTCAGGGTGCATTTTTTTAAAATGGGCTTGTACACCCCCAACATCCCCACTCATGACAGCTGCCCCATCGTAGGTCTGTGCCACACATTTCAACTGATCAATTCCCTTCTTTACCAACTGATTTTCAATTGCAGGAGTTATCGAAGTAGCATCAAACTGTGACACCTCTGTAAGGGCTAGGAACCTTTCTTTGACGGCATCCTCAACAGACACGTATCTAACACAGAGTGCCAACTGTTCTGTCTTTCCATCCCTGGCCTCATCAGCCATAATGGCATACATATTTGCTCCCTTTATCTCACTGATGATATTTTCTGTTAGTTCTTGTGAACAGCACTCTATCATCTCATTTTGGCTATCAGATGAGAGGTACGTGGTGTTTGAAGGGGCTGTGTATCTCTGCAAGAAGGGATCAAATTTGGTCAAAAGTGACATGCACTCTAGGAAATTGCCTTTGTTGTGACTCTCATCCATTTCATCATGACCTCTGAATGCTATGCCTTGCTTCCCCAAGAAGCAGGTTACTGCCATAATACGCTCTAGGTACTGCCTTCTTTCACTAATTTCAGTGTTACTTGCTGCCTCTATCTGCTCTACAACATTCCCTTTTGACAGGCTTGCTTTGTAGCTGTTCCAACAAACCACACTGTCCTTATGTGACTGTGTTGTTTCATGTTTTTGAAACTTGCTAAGTGCCTTTTGCCAGTTATTAACTCCATAATTAACAAGTGCATCCTTTCTGACATTTTTGCCAAATACCCTACAAGGAAAGCAGAAAGCAGCATTTTGTCTAGCTGAGTATTCCAGCCATCTGAAACTTTTGAACCACTGTTCTTGAAAGGCTCTTTTTTGTGTGCCAAACTGAGTATGAGGGTATTCAGACAGCTTTAACTGTTTAGGACCAGTGTCCTTATCCCCTAAGTCTGAACAGCTCTCTTCTGTCTCTGCTGCTTTGGCTTGGTGGTCTCTATGTTGCACTCCCTCTGTCTCTTCATTTCTTTCACTAGTCAATTCCCTCTCATCCCTTATGGACTCTCCCTGTTGTTTTCCTCCTCCTTTATTATGAAAAAATGTGGTGTAAAATAATGTTACAAAAAAAAAAAGTAATATAGGCTACTTAATGCCAATAAGTTTGTATAGGAGTACGAGTAGTTACTGTTTTGCTTGCCACTATTCACTATATGTCAATTTATTGCTGTTGTTTCCTCACCTGGTTGTTCCTGCATGCTCTCCCTTTCCCTTTCTCCTTCGCCATCTCCCTCTCTTTCCCTTGGCACTGACAATCATACACAAATATATTGTAGGCAGGAGAGTTGAGGTCAGTTTGTCATGTCACAAAAATGAGACCATGAGACCATTTACAGATTCTAAGGATATGATCAAAAGGCACACAGAGGCGTGTCATTTTAAATGTCTTTATTATTATTATTATTATTATTATTGGGCTTAGAAACTTTTTTAAATGACAAATTCCTTTCACAAGAGAAGCTTGTGAGTTTGAAATAAATAAATACAAAATAAAAGCAGGGGACCATTGCCTAGATAAGTAATTTGATACAACAACAGCGGGTTTGCATTATCTTTTACTTTAGCTTAACTCTTTTCAGCAGAAAACAAAAAACAAAACAAAAATCAAGACAGAGGTCATTATGGACTGTCCCTAGTCTCTCACCTGAATCTGTCTTTTTTCTTTTAAAGAATTGTCGTATGTCCATTGCTCACTGCCAGGCCACAGACACACACACACACACACACACACACACACACACACACACACACACACACACACACACACACACACACACACAGACAGAGAGAGAGAGAGAGAGAGAGAGAGAGAGAGAGAGAGAGAGAGAGAGAGAGAGAGAGAGAGAGAGAGAGAGAGAGAGAGAGAGAGAGAGAGAGTGTAATGCTAGGAGTTCAGGAGTTAAGCCTGGTTCAGGTTAAATCCTGTGTGTGATGAATGAATAAATACAGCAAAAGAAAAACATGAAACTTTCTTTTATTGTCTAGTTTGATAGTCAGCCACAACTGAAAAATAACAGATATAAATCTAGGAATTAATAACAATTCATTTAAAAAGCCACAGTGAGTGTTTTTAGTGATACGTCGTTTTATGTATGTTTTAAATATGTTTTCACTCCAAATGCCAGGGCTTCATGTTTCCATGACGACTGACCAGAAAAGACGCACGTGACGTCATGTTTACATGACTCCCGATTGTTAAAATGAGTATTAAATTAATGATAAACTTTAACAACAGAGACACACGTACGCACTAGGGATGGGCGTTTTCCACAAATATCACATTCGAATATTTGAGCTAAAAAAAAACGAATATTCGAATATTCGTTTATTTAAATTAAGTTTAATGAGTCAGACGTTATTTTTCAGCAACATTTGTTTACAAATTGTTTACAATTTGCTTACAATAAGCTTGAACATTACACATCGTGTTTTGTAGCTGAAAACCTTTAACAATGCGTGCAAACAAGCAAAAGTACAGATTAAAAGCAAAAAAAAAAAAAAAAAAGTGAACAAAGAAAAAACGTAAAGCAGCCTGCAGCAATTAGGCTATTGTACAGAATGTAGCTTACACTTAACTTTTAAACTGTCAGCAAATCTTTTTTGCTTTTTTTCTATTGTTTCAAATGTTCTTGTTAAGAAATACGGGCATGTAAACATGATTGGGGGAAAGTCGGCTCCTTAGTCTGTTAACAATAAGGCCGGCCGCGGAGAAAACGCGTTCTGATGGCACAGACGTTGGCGGGACTCACAAATAACGGTGTGCTAAGCGAATACGTTTTGTGAAGCGCTTCATGTTTTCGTTTCACCACTGAATGGGATCCTCATCTGGTGGAATACATGGCTCCAGCAAGAACTGTTCCCACTCGTCTCGGCTGGACTCTCTGTAATCATCGCTGGAGAACTGGCTCAGCCTTTTCCGACGAGTGGGCATTGCATCTTGCGCACGCGGTGCAACGCGGTCCCGTTTTTTCCAGGCGCGTCCGCACAGCATCGAGTTAAAAACATCTCTACTTTTCTGAATGCCGCAAGCGCACCTCAGGTCATGTGACAAGAACTAAACATTCAGCTTCATCCTTTCCTGTAACAACGTTGAAAGCTCAGCCAAGATGAAGGAACAGCTGATCATAGCTGTATATGGATTGCCATTTTGAAATAAATTTAGTAGCAGAGCTACTGAAAGCGATTTTTTTTGTGCTGCAAATCCATTTATCCTTTGCTGAAATTTCTGCGTCTTCATGGAGAGAACGAGTCAGGAGCGCTTCTGCCCGAGAGCTTTGGAAAGAAGGAGAAAGCGGCGCGCATAGCCTTTTCCACGCCTTATTAGGCGCGATATGTGAATGGCCCCTTAATCATTCATTAATTATTTTTTGCTTGCATACACCTTCAAATATGCCGTGGAGAATCACAGAAAGTGACCAAATTAGGTTTTATTGTGAACTTTTTTTTTTTTTTTTTTGCGAAATTCGAATATAATTTTTATTTATCGAATAATTAGAGCAGAACGAATATTCGAATGTTCGACTATCCGTGCACATCCCTAGTACGCACTACACAGGTACTCAGGTTATTTGTCGCGCTTCTGTTTTTGTTTCACGCTCTAGCAGTTAATAAACAGAACTGCATGCATCTAGCGGAAGAACATTAACCGGCGTTACTTCTCTCCGTTTATGACTATGGACGAGTCACCCAGGTCCTGTGCTACTCCACAGCGGCGGCGACCTGCCAGACTAAAATAGTCCGAAAATAAACACTTATTATAGATGTACCACCATGGTGACTCCAGTACTCACCGATATGGTTTCAGAATCGGTGAATTCGCAACTTAGTTGCATCACAACCGATCACAACACTACATCACGTGTTCTCACTCTGTGTGTTTCGCGCTGGATGACGGTCGTGCTGAGCGGTGCAGGTACAGAGGAGAAGTAGAAGAAGAGAAGAGGATGACACCATTTGCTATGCGGGGATGTTTTCATTTTCCTCCTTAACACATACATTTTAAACCACAAACTACTGAGTATGTTTTGGACATTATTTAACCGTGTAAAAGACTAATTTTTTTTTTAGAATAACAACATTTCTTACTCCAAGTTTTAGGGGTGCTGAGCTCCTTTTTAGGGGTGCTTCAGCACCCCTAAATAGGGGCTAGCCTCGCCCATGGCCTGAACCAATACTTTAAAAATAAATGTACCCAAAATAGGATGGATGGGGTCATGGTTAAAGAGTAGGACTTGTAACCCAAAAGTCACAGGTTTGAGTCTCGGTACCGGTAGGAGTTGTAGGTGTGGGGAGTGAATGACCAGTGCTCTTTTTCACCTTTAATACCACGACTGAGGTTAGACCGTTGAGCAAGGCACCGGATCCCCAACTGCTCCCCGGGTGTCCCGGCAAATGGCCGCCCACTGCTCCAGATGTGTGTTCGCGGGGTGTGGGTTTGTTCACTTCTCACTGCTGTGTGTGCACTTGGATGAGATGCAAACCACAAATTCTGAATATGGGACACACCACATATGCATCACAGAAGTATTAAAACTGATGATGATCCTTATCCCTGTTTATATTTTCTCCGTTTATATATTCTTTTTACTCAAAGACGATAAACTCTTGACTGCGACAATGTTTATCTGTGATTTCAAGCCATCTCTGGTACTTTCAAAACTGAGGTTGTTATATTTATAATCCATTGCTAATCATCAAAGCCTTTATTACAGTATAAAATAGAATTAGAAGCCACATAATATCACAAAAAGAACCATTTGACAGGTGTTGTAGAGTAAAACGCTATAATGCTTTGTTGGATAACAGGTTTCCAAGTTCCCTTTACAAGGACATTTTAATTTTAACTAGCTGATGGTAGGCTACCTGTTTCTATCAAAGCAAGTGTATCTGCAGCATTCACATGCTCTTTGGATGGTCTCATTTTCCAAGTTGTGCTTTTAAGTCAGAATATGAAATCAACATAAACCCTAACGTTACTACAGATGTTGGATTTGTAATATCAGAGCTTTCCGACTTGGGTTCACATGATTTTTCTCAGTCAGTAAATTATTTTTCGGATAATTTCAATACCACGCGAATGCAGTATAATCTAACTAGTGGTTGCGTGCAGGGATGATGCTTCTTACATCTGTTTCGGAACACCAGAGGGCACATGTTTCGATAGCTCAGGCATTTAAGTGGAACCGAAATCTGTGTTCTTCTGATTCAGCCTGGGTTTTGGTAACCAACCCTAGTGGCAATTAATATGAAGCTCAGCCTTCTTTGACGTGTAAATCTTCTACGGTTATATGTCCAAGTCACACAGCTTTTTAGTAAAAATTTAAGTTATTCTATTTGAAAGCAACACTGTCACTATAAGGGCAGCTGCTGGCCAAATGGGTGCCCTGAGCAGGATTGTATTGTTGTCCCCGCTTCCTCAAATGTCATGAAAAAAAAAAAAAAATATATATATATATACAGTACAGACCAAAAGTTTGGACACACCTTCTCATTCAAAGAGTTTTCTTTGTTTTCATGACTATGAAATTGTAGATTCACACTGAAGGCATCAAAACTATGAATTACCACATGTGGAATTATATCTGGAATTATATACATAACAAAAAAGTGTGAAACAACTGAAAATATGTCATATTCTAGGTTCTTCAAAGTAGCCACCTTTTGCTTTGATTACTGCTTTGCACACTCTTGGCATTCTCTTGATGAGCTTCAAGAGGTAGTCACCTGAAATGGTCTTCCAACAGTCTTGAAGGAGTTCCCTGAGAGATGCTTAGCACTTTTGCCTTCTGTCTGCGGTCCAGCTCACCCCTAAACCATCTCGATTGGGTTCAGGTTCGGTGACTGTGGAAGCCAGGTCATCTGGCGCAGCACCCCATCACTCTCCTTCTTGGTCAAATAGCCCTTGATGCCTTCAGTGTGACTCTACAATTTTCATAGTCATGAAAATAAAGATGGCGTGTCTCCGAGCCTCCAGCTGCCTGACGAAGCGGGCGGGGAAGGGCCCGCAGGAGGCGATCCACCACGACACGCTCCACTACCTGGTGTGCGGTGGGACCCCTGGCCAGTAACCAGTGCTGTGCGTGACGGGAGAGGTTGGCCGCTTGAGTTTGGGCCGGCTGCCGTGGATCGAAGGCCCACTCATTGAAGAGCTGGGCAGCGCTGATCGGTGAGAGCCCCATCTGGCCCAGGATTTCCTTTTTCAACTCGCCATAAGACTCATTGAGCGCTGGGGGAAGCGTGAAGTAAGCCCGTTGTGCCTCTCCCATCAGCAGCGGGGCGATGATCCGGGCCCACTCCTCCTTGGGCCTTGCTCCCGGGTGGCCACGGTCTCAAACATCTGGATGTAAGTGGTAACATCATCGTGGGACGTCATCCTCGGCAGCAGCTGTGTGGCCTGGACACGGGGGTCAGGCAGCAGAGTACGTGCCATACGGAGCGCGGCGAGCTCCCGTTCGGTTTCCCCTTGCCGGGAGGCCATGTGATCCATAATTTGTTGCTGGCGGATGCTCACCTCGGTGAGGTGTTTCAAGATTTCTTCCATCGCCGGGGGAGGAGCGCCACCTGGGGAAACCAGAGAAGACACGTGAGCCAACAGTTTAACATATTGTTTACAAATTACAATAGTAGCTCTTGACAGTTACCTATGGATATGACTTGATTAATACAGTTGTCGAATTGATTTTATAGTCTCAAGCATTCAGAAATCATGCAAAAGAAAATTAAGCAGTTTTTCTATGATAAAACCATGATTTATTTTCATAAACGGTTGTGATGACAACATGTTTTTTGTCGAAGAAATTATTGAGGCTGTGTCATCTATAGCAAAAGGCTGGCCAAAAATGAAAGATTAAGTAAAATTGAGCCCATTTGTTGTGACAAAGAAGCATAATTTACATATGATTTACAGTTTATTTTTTTTAATAAATCTGAAAAATGTAAAAGGTGTGCATTATAGGTGACACCTAGATTAATAGTTCACTTAACTGTTTATTTAACATTTGTTTTTATGACTGTTAAATGCTATTAATATTAGAAAAGTGTATAACAATTTTTCATGTAACTTCAGAGGCGGTCCCTAAATTTTGCGAATATTGTACATCAAACATCAAGCCAACTTTATGCCAGTTTTTTACCGTCTTTAGTTTTCTTTTCTCTGCACCGGATTGCTGATGTCTTTTTAGGGGCATAGATGTCCATCCATCAATTATGATAATTTGCATTCAGCCGTGATATCAGTCACGAGCGAGGATGGGGGAATGGCGCTTCTTTCCCCCAAACCCTAAGCACTATGTTTCTGATTTGTAAATTCTTGTGGGAACATTTGGTCTGTCTGACCTGAGGACATTATAAAGGCCTCCAGGGAGTCAGGCTATGCAGAAAACAAATTGCACTGACTGATATTAGGCAGTGTTTCACTCAGTTTTGTTTCACACATAAGAAACCGTACAATATTTGTTTATGGTCACAAAATAGCCCGATTCTCACAGTTGTCGGAACAGCTCTAAATGACTCACTAGCTGTTGTTAAACATTGCATGTGAATCACTATATTTGATGCCAACATTTTTTTTTTTGCTTTAACAACTTGCATGGCCTTGTATAACATCATACAACCTGAGATGAAATTGCTTAACGCTTCATTCTCAACCTAATGTTTAGCATATATTTCCTCTCATTGGCCAGTTACATAATAGTCTGGTTTAAGGTCTTTAAAAATTGTCCTTGTATGTCCATGTTTTTTTTAACTGAACTTTCTGTGGGCAGTGAGAGCGGCGATGACACTGTAATCCCATTGAAATCTGTCCTACAATCTCCACTGATACGATTAAGATGTTTCTCGACTCTTTCTGGCTGTAGGCACTGTTTCTGAACAGCAATTAGACTACATCTCTGTGGGCCAATACATGACCTGTACATGGTCTTGCGGCAACATATTGCACTTTCATAAAGTTTTGGTTATCACATACATGTTTTTTAAAGTGCAGTCCTTAAGGAAAGATGGTAAGCTGTTTAATGTTGACCTGTGATTAAGGAAGGCAGTCAGACTGTATTAGACTAATAGAAGTTGATTGAGTGCTAATTGCTATCCTAGCTGGTGTATCCAGTCGGTTGTAAGATATCGTTTAGTTTGAAGGACACTATCATTCCTCTGCCACCGATACGGGGAGAAACCCATCAATAAAATATGTCAAAAGATGTGTACTGTGATTCTATGCTTCCTTGTACGCCAACTTTGGAAATGTGTAATTTCTGTGTGGATTTCAAAGGAATTTTCATCACGTGAGTATCTTTTGGAGGTTTTCTGTAGCTTTTAGGTGCTTTAGTGTATTCAGTACTGTTGTAGTATAATTACAAATGAACATCAAGTTCCCAATGTCGTAATTTAACTTTTTTTATATATATATTAAACACTGTTTGAGTGAGACAGCTTTTCTTTGTCATTCACTACATGTGTAGTTCAGCCTTACTAAATATTAAAGACTGATTTGGGCTTTTGTGTATACCTGTATTATACCTGTATTATTGTCTGTCTGGAACGATGGATGACTGCCAGAATTAATCACTTTATAAATGACCATGAGAGGATTATTCAGATTCAGACCCATTTCTTGTGAAGAGCAATAAATCACCTCAGCAAGCGATAGAAGTTTAGCCTTGAACAGACCCAACTGATGAAATGCAAAGTTTCTTGATGTATAAGGTTGCAAAGGGGTGGAAATTTTCCAGTAGATTTCCAGAAACTTTCCAAAAGTCCCTGTAATATTCCCCAAATCCTGGAAAGTTTCAAAATTTTCTGAAATATTTCTGAAATTAACAGGAAATTTTCCACCTTTTTGGAAGCCTAATAGGGGCTTTCTTGAATTTAATTAACAACTTATTTTGGGAGAATGAATATCTTCCTTGATTGCCTGATGTGAATTTATTTATTTTTGTCCAGACCTAGTTATATTAATTTAAAAAATACATTAAAATTCAAACATGCAGTGACTGGAATACATGTTTTAATTTTCGAATCAAAATTTATTTTGTTTTTTAGGAAATTTTGTCCTCTGAAACTTCTGTCTTCGGAAACTTCGGGATGCAAAAAATATTCTGGATTAATTCTAAGAAATAATAATAATAATAAAAAAATACTAAGATGTACTTCTTTTACATGAATTCATGTTGTATGTAAAATATATTAATGTTACTACATTTAAATACACTGTATTTAAACATTTGTAGTCTTTTTTTATTAATTGAAATATTCATTTTTAATATTTCACACGATTACTGTTTTTACAGAATTTTTGATCAAATTGTTCAGCATAAGAGCATAAAACCTTTAAAAAATCTTATCGACCCCAAACTTTTGAATGAATAGTGCATATTATATTTTTCTTTTATATTGGACAGCCTGATTTGTCATTGATCCAGTTGTTGTAGGACAAGCAGTTCATGAGAGTCATGAGTCTTAATGCATTTGTCCTGTGAATGCCCTTGAACATTTTGAATTGAATTCCAACCTAACAGCAAATGTGTTTCAAAACTGCATGAATACGACTGCGTAAACTCAACTTTAGATAATTTCCTAATTTATGTATGTGCTGTGACATACTGGGTACTTTGAAACAACATCAAACAGATCAGCAACAAGCTGGATGTTCTTTCTTTGTGGAAATTACATTCTCCTGTACAAAAGCTGGCTGTACTCTCTCAGCATGTTCACACTGCATTCAAGAAGCACAACTTGGAAAAAGGTGAAACTGTGTTTATGGAGGGATTAAAATCCATGACTCACAGTGGGGTTTTTTTGGGAGCCAACCTTCCCTATTGCAGGAAACATCTACAGGCCCATGCATCCACAGCCACTTTATATATGTTGTTCAGCTGTAGTGTTGAAAATACACAAATGTGAGTCATATTTTGTTGCATGTAGCTAAATAGGCTTAATAGGCAGTAATTGATGAACATGCATTTATGATTTACAATCTTCATTATGAACAGAAGTTCTAGCTTCAGAGAGATTTAAATGTCCTTTTTAAGCAGCAGCAGTAATCCCACAGTAAATCCATACATTGAATAAATTAGCACAAACTTAAAAAAGGGGACATATGATGCTGCTAAAAATAAAATTATTTTGTGTATTTGGTGTAATGCAACGTGTTTATGTGGTTTAAGTAAAAAAAAAACCCATTATTTTCCACATACTTTACATTATTATTGCTCCTCTATGCCCCACCTTTCTGAAACACATACATTTTTTACAAAGCACATCATTCTGAAAAGCAAGGTGTACGCTGATTGGCCAGTTATCCAGTGCGTTGTGATTGGCCGGATACCTCAAGCGTGTGACAGAAATGTTACGCCCCTTACCATATTGTGATGCCATGTCCTGGCGCGACAGGACAAAACCAATAAAACCCATTACTAATGAGGCATTTCTTGCATCCAGTGGGAACATAATTACGGATTATAATTACTTATACTGTCTTTTTACGTGTTGCTTTGTGTATCGTGCGGCGTACACATAAAACCATTTACTACTCTACACTGCTCACATTTGAATTGTCAGTGGCAAATTCTTTAAATATGAAAATGTATTTACAGACAGTGAGTCAGAAGCCCAGACTGTCCATGCAAAAATGGAATTGCAATATATGAGTTGAACTCTTCTGGAACAGTGTTGTAAATACAACCTAACAACTTATTTTCTAGTCCTCTTTTGGAAGACCAAACAAAGTAGTTTCGCTTTCACAATGAAACACACAGCATCTCCACAACATGGCGGCGGGAACAGCAATACAACTTAACAAGAATCAAAGTTATGCCTTCTTTCTTTGCGTGAACATTTGGGTGGTGTTATACAAATTTTCCCACACCGTGACATAGACGTGGGGGAGTGTTTAAACGAGGCATTTTAGAAGGGCCTGGATGAGTCTTAACTTTTATTAAGAATATCTCTTTGGGTTTGAGACTTTAGGTTTTGCAACTTTAGGGATCTTATCTATGCACAAACATCTTGTAACACTCAAAAGAGAAATTAAAACATGAAATTGAATCATATGACCCCTTTAAAGGAGCTGTAAGCAATGGTAACTATTTTGCCAACCTACAACAGACTTGGCCAAGGAGTGAAGATTTAGCTGGATAGCATAGTTAGCCCATGCTGATAGATACTGTAGCTATACCATCTGGACCCAAAAAGCATATTTTTCCCACTGACAGCTATTTAAAAGTTGCCATGTGCTCTGACAGTTTTTCCAAGCAGAATATATATTGTAAATATTTTATTATATTATAGAAGATATTTTGACAGTGACCAAATTGTCTGCTGTTTTGCATTTCACAGCTTTCACTACATGCTAGAAACTAATTGAGATGAATGGGAATGCTAACAGATTGCTACATACTAGAGCCCGACCAATATGTCGGCCGGCCGATATTATCGGCCGATATAAGCTAATTGCATTTAAATCGGCATCGTCATTTATAACGGCCGATGAAACATGAGAAACAGAGTCTCATGCTTCACTCATGTTATGAGTGTTGCACAGTGTGCCCACCAGAGGGAGCTCTGAAGCTCCAGAGTTAACAACAGCGCCAGAAGTCCACTACAGAAGAAAGCGATCAACTGTTTTGATGGTGAGTCTGTCATTCGTCATGTGAAATGATTGTAGATTTAGTTCATACCCTGTATATAAAAACTGTGTGGTAGTTCTAGCTAACGGTCCTATCATTATTACTTCTAAATATTCTGTAACATCACTTACAGCCGCTAATGCATTGCTATATTAGATTAGCCACAAAGCTAATACCATGTTTATCAGTGGAAGAGCGCAAACGTTAATAGGAGGTCAAACTATAACGTTAGCGTTTAACTTATTCTTATTCTATTGCGGTGTGTTTCCCACATAATGACCGCGTAATTGGGCCTTTCACACAGGACGCGGTACGCACGGCGCTTGCCGCTGGGCTCAGCGTTGCCCTTCAGATACAACGCGATTTGCGCTGCGCTATGGCATAGGCGGAGTTTTAAAATGTTTAGCGGGAGCTCTTTCATAGTCTGTTCCTCCTCCTTTCGGTCAGCAGCAAACATGTATCTGTCCCGTTGTAAGAAGCGAGCGATAGCGCTAGTCCTGCTGATGAGAATTAAGAGAGAAGCAAGGAAGAAGAGGCTACCCTCAGGTCCAGAGAACAATTTGGTGATTTCAGGCTGGTTAAGTTACTCTAACGCTAATAGCTTCCTTTTTAGCAGGCCCCTTAAATGCTTGCTATTAACTTGTTTGAAGGTGGTTCTTCTCAAAATTGACAGCGGTGTGTTCATGACACTAACGTTAACCATTCAACTTCGAATTGTTTCCGTAATCTTCCGGTAATAGTAGGCAAGACGATGTTTTGATTCAGACTGCACAAAGAGAAGAGGAGAAGATATACGGGTCTGTTGTGAATGTGTCTGTGAGAGCAAATATAGAGTAGTTACAGTAACTACAGTAGGTGCGTCAGAAATGATTAAACCAGAGGGGACATGTAAATAAATGTGAGCTGAACAAGCGCTTTTTTTTTTTTTTACATATTGTTTCAAAGCAGCTTTACAGACATAACAGGAAAATGTTGAAATAATATTGTTAAATATAAGTAGGTAATACCTATTGCTTGACAAATAAAAAAATATATATATATTTCTCATTTTTGCCTATGTAGGAGATCCCAGTTTATTATTATTATAATTCTAATGATGACATGAGTAATGATACATGGTGATATTATTAATACACATGCTTATTCTTTCTCCATCTCTCTTTCTGCCTACAGATGGCTGAAAAAGGTGAATGCTGTAGCAGCAAAGTGTGGGACTACTTCTGCAAATACTTTAACTTTAGTATTATAATTTATTTACAGTAAACACACAGACTGTTAAAACCAGCTTCAACTGGAAGAAAGTAAAAGTGTTAAATGTTTAAAACCAGACTGTTTTTTGATCATTAAAAAATATATACTTTTGATGTGCAATTGTTTAATCATTGAGACTGTAATCTAAGGCTTTTTTTTTAACATAGTCCATTCTGGAAAATGGTTTATACAGCCCACATACATAGAACAGGCAGATATTTTGCAATTGAATGTTGTGTAAATGCAGTTTATAGGAAATGGGTCTAATATCCAGATTATTTTTAAAAGCAAAATATCGGCTTATAAATCGGCTCTTTTCAAATTAATATCGGCATCGGCATCGGCCCCCAAAAATCCATATCGGTCGGGCTCTACTACATACAATACAGACCAAAAGTTTGGATACACCTTCTCATTCAAAGAGTTTTCTTTATTTTCATGACTATGAAAATTGTAGAGTCACACTGAAAGCATCAAGGGCTATTTGACCAAGAAGGAGAGTGATGGGGTGCTGCGCCAGATGACCTGGCCTCCACAGTCACCGGACCTGAACCCAATCGAGATGGTTTAAGGGTGAGCTGGACCGCAGACAGAAGGCAAAAGGGCCAACAAGTGCTAAGCATCTCTCGGGGAACTCCTTCAAGACTGTTGGAAGACCATTTCAGGTGACTACCTCTTGAAGCTCATCAAGAGAATGCCAAGAGTGTGCAAAGCAGTAATCAAAGCAAAAGGTGGCTACTTTGAAGAACCTAGAATATGACATATTTTCAGTTGTTTCATACTTTTTTGTTATGTATATAATTCCATATATAATTCCACATGTGTTAATTCCTAGTTTTGATGCCTTCAGTGTGAATCTACAATTTTCATAGTCATGAAAATAAAGAAAACTCTTTGAATGAGAAGGTGTGCCCAAACTTTTGGTATGTACTGTAGGTGTTGCTAGACCTTACTTTAAAGGGTTAGTTCACCGAAAAATTTAAATTATATCATTAATGACTCATCCTCATGTCGTTCCAAACCCGTGAGACCTCCGTTTATCTTCGGAACACAGTTTAAGATATTTAAGATTTAGTCCGAGAGCTTTCTGTCCCTCCATTGCAAACGTATGTACAGTATACTGTCCATGTCCAGAAAGGTAATAAAAACATCATCAAAGTAGTCCATGTGACATCAGAGGGTCAGTTAGAATTTTTTGAAACATTGAAAATACATTTTGGTCCAAATATAGCAAAAATTACGACTTTATTCAGCATTGTCTTCTCTCCCGGGTCTGTTGTGAGAGAGTTCAAAACACTGCAGTTTAGTGATTTCCGGTTCGCAAACATATCACTCGATGTAACCGGATCTTCTTGAACCAGTTCACCAAATCGAAATGAATCGTTTGAAATGGTTCGCATATCCAATAAGCATTAATCCACAAATAACTTTTTTAATGTGGCTGACACTCCCTCTGAGTTAAAACAAACCAATATCCCGGAGTAATTCATTTACTCAAACAGTACACTGACTGAATTGCTGTGAAGAGAGAACTGAAGAGGAACACCGAACCGAGCCAGATAACAAACGAATGATTGACTCGTTCTTTTTTTTTTGGGTAACCTATCCCTTTAATTTAATCCAATAAACTCTCTCATCCAAACACTCTCCCTTCCAGTGAAATTACAAAATAAAATGCAACCAAATCTATTCAGAAATAGATTCAGTTTCTGTGTAGGGTTTAAACTCATGACTTGAAGTATTGTTCTGAGCCACATCAGGCTAAGCCCTTCTAAGACTCGAGTGACCCAAGGATATCTTTATCCAGGTATTACAGACCTCCTTAGACTTAAAACTAAATTAGACCCCCCCCCTTTCTCCAAATTCCCACCCTCTTAAGACACGTTAGCAAAATTGTGTGAAATTATTGACAGGAAAAGACTTCTGATTGGCTGGAAACCAGCAGTCAGGTTGTTTTTGATGTCAGATTATTTAATGTGATGCTTTATTCATTGGTGCAATTTATTTACAACCCTTTTCCCTCCAGATTGTTCATTTTTAGATGCATAAAATGGTCTGTGTCAACATGCAGTTATGTTACCAGGTAGGGCTGCACGATATTGGGAAAAAATTACATTGCGATATTTTATTTTTCTGCGATATATATTGCGATATGAAATCTAATCAAATTTTTTCTTACAAACAAAAATGAAGTGATCACACTTACATTATCATTTTAAATGATTTAAACATCGACACCATCGTGTCAATTGATTAATATATGCGAGGGACAGAGAGCAAGACAGCGCTCATGTTGTTTGAAGACAGTGAGCGTGCGGCCGGGTCTCGCTCTCTCTCTCTCTCTCTCTCTCTCTCTCTCTCTCTCTCTCTCTCTCTCGCTATCGCTATCGCTCTCGCTCTCGCTCTCTCTCTCACACTGTGCTCTCTCGCTCTATCTCTCTCTCGCGCTCTCTCTCTCTGCCCTGTCAAAACTTTCACTCTATGATGGTTAAGCTGTCCAATTAATCCGCGAATCACATTCGTCAAGGGCCGGGGAGCAGCTGGCCCGACCGTACAGTTAATGAATAACGGATCCACTACGACAGCCTACATCGCACATCCTGCGATGTGACTATCGTGGATTCGTACATCGCGATATCGATGCTTAAACGACACATCGTGCAGCCCTATTTACCAGGGCTTCCCGGAATGCCAGAAACAATGACTAGTGGTGACATGCAGTGACAAAGCTGCTGATGGCTGTTATGCGTGTCATAATTAAACTGTTTTTGAAAGGATAGTTCACCCAAAAAAATAAAAATAAATAACAAAATATATTTTTAAAAATGTTGTTTTACAAATGTAAAAATTCTATGAAAGTCGATGACTACTGGCAACTATTTGGTTAATAGGGCTGGGTATTGACACAAATTTCACAATTCAATTAGATTTTCGGTTCACAAGCTTGCAGTTCAAAAAATATATAATTTGGATATAAATCATGTACAGTACATCAGTACATACAGTACAGTAAAAACTTAAGTAATGCTGGTACTACATTACTTTTGAAAGTTAAAATGAACAGATTTGTATACAAACACTTTAATTACACTCAGTGACATTTTTATAATAATTAAAACTTTACAATTACATAATTATAGTTTTACTCCAATTCGTTTTTTTGAAATAACATTTAAATGAGGGCTTCAGTTTTTAAAAACAATAGGCCTACCATAACCGTCTCTGTGTACACTACAAAGCACAAACTTATGAAAGCAATGACATCATGAACATGTGTATTGTGTATTCGGTCTCTAGGTATGTGTTCAGAAGTGTAGTGTTTCTTTAGAAGTGATGTCGCCACCATTGGAATCCTCCTTACACAATGGACAGACAAACCTGGACTGTGTATTTGTTGGAAATTATCTCAATGGAACGCTAAACTTCTGGTATACATGTTTCTAATGTGAAGACTGTAAATTTATGGCTTTCAGCTTTTAATGTTGTCATCTTTTTTTTTTTTTAATCTTCGTAAAAATAATTGTATTATTATTTATTTATGTATTAATATTACTTAATTTATTTTTATTATTATTATAGTTCATTTAATTTTATTTATTATTATTTTTTACTTATTTATTTTTTAAGTCTACCAGGGGTGGGATAGGCTGGGATCAGTTCTAAATTTGCACAGTTGCTTTTTGTTTTATACTACTATCCGAAGAAAATTCAAGAAACAGTTGTTAACAAGAAAAGTTGTGATGTCGCCAACTACTGGCCTGGCATGCATAGTACAGCATTCTTAGTAATTTTCTTGGATATGTGTGAATGGAGACCATTTCGACAATGTTGTTGTCTGTATGCAAACCTTTCAAAAATGCAAAGGAATTAATTTTTTCACTTTTTGGTGCATTGCTGTCTTGTAAATGCACTGTAATGTCACAATTAATTGCTGTGACTTCTGAGTCCTGGAGTATGTGAGTATCAATTCCCATTTCTACTCGTGACTTTGTGACAATGTTGCTGATGGTGTAACCTGTGCTCGAGGCACTCCGTGATGTCATGGAAGAGGAATATCTGACACCTCTATTCACGTTTGCTGATCCTGCTTTGTTTTATTTTATTTGGACAGAGCTGAGAATCCAATGTGTATGGCTCAGTGTTCGGGGAAGAATGTGGTGTTGTGCTTAATGCTCTAGTTTTTGTGTGTGAAAGCATTTAGAAGGTATGGTTATGATGACGACTGTGGTTTTAGTGAATAGACTGGGTGAGGTTTGAATCTACAGTGTCTTTGTCCAGCTGGTCCACTTATTAAAAGAACAGCGGTAACAGGTTGTCTTCGAGAGATTTCGTTTATGAAAATGTAATATAGCTGATACTCTGCACTGACCTCCGTCCTGCCGCTGCTGTCTGCCGACACAAGCAGCTGGTTGAGAGGCTGTAATTAGATTAGAGAGGAGTGGGTGGAAGTGGGCAGACGTGTGTGTGTGTGTGTGTGTGTGTGTGTGTGTGTGTGTTTATCTTTGCTATATATAATTTTTTTGCTAACATGGCTAATATCATAGGTTTTTCGCACTTTAATGTTCACGATATGCATTCATTTTTATACAAAATAAATTAGTCTAATAAAAAAAACACAAAACATTTGATATGATTGATATTATGTAAGTATTGACAAAAGATGGAATAAATTTCGGAAGTATCCACATTTCAGGATCGATCCTCCCATCCCTATTTCAGGTCATCTGATAATTCATGTGTAAGTAATAAGTATATGTGCTCGGATACTTTTTTACGATATAAGATGCATAATGTTTGCATCCTAGATTCTACTCTCCAATTATTTGGCTTTCTATCCTGTCATATTGTTGTGATTTCAGTGGGTCTTTGTGTTCTCTCTCTCTCCCTTATGTTATGTGATATGCTACTGAGATATTTTGGTAGCTGAAAGGGTGAAAACTGCCAGGCAAAAATTGCTCTAATTATGTAGAGAAAATTATCAATTAAATTAATTCCCATTATTTTAACCAGCATTCCTCAGTAATGATGGCATATTGCATAATGAACTACCGATCAGCTGGTTTATATGATGCATGAGAAGGTTTTGTTTCTAGTAAACAGAGACCTCAGTGCCATTATTCATAAGGGGGTATTGTGCACCACCCAAAATATTTAGCAGTTTCTTGAAATCAGTTTGAAAGTGAATGGGCAAACACACTGAGGATCATACAGATACACATGTGTCTCAGCGTGCACACGTCAATGTTACATCTGGATTGTTTTGTTTTATCGAGTCTCCAGCTGGTTTTCATGTGGCATGGCTATTTGATATTCCATCCATCATTGATTTATCACAGCTTTACATAATACCAGCACTGTGCTACTTCATCAAAGATTAAATACATTTCACAAGATTACATTTCTTCTTAAAATCAAAGATGCTGGCAACAGATTGAGCAGGCTTTGTCTCCTGACAAATCTATAAAAAGTTATTTTTGCACTGACATGAATGGTATCAGGTTCTTTTTTTCCGAGTCACTGGAGCATTGAATGGCCCTTTAGCTGAGTTTCCTATGGAAAAGCTTGTGCTTTCGTCCGTGCCCTTGGCCTGTGCGTGAGAGATGAGGGCCGGCTGAGCATTGACGAAACCTTTAGAGATCATGAGGCAGCAGACGGGCACTGCAGCACTCCTTACTCAGCACTATATGTCCTCTCTCCATCTCAGCTCCCACCCTCCTGTAGCTTTCTGATCCGTCCCCAGACTCCCATGTGTCCGATATAATAATGATGAGACTGCACGACCTCCCTCTCTATATAAAACAAACAGCAGCTCACCTTAAATTCCTTCACTGCTCTACTGATGTTCACATGTCAGTATGATACCATTCCGTATCGGTGGCTTTTCATGACATTATTGGACAAGATTTGTCTTGGTTTTTAAGATGTGCTATGTCATAAACATTGAGAATGGCTCAACTCATATATGCTACACTACCTTTCAAATATTTGGGGGCCATTATGATCTTTTAATGGTTTCCAAAAAAGTCTCTTAGCTCACCAAGGCTACATTTACTTGATCAGTTTTCTATTTTAATATATTTAAAAATGTATTTTTTTTTCCTGTGATGACAAAGCTGAATTTTCATCTGTGTCACATGATCAGAAATCATTCTAATATGCTGATTTGGTGCTCGGAAACAGTTATGCTGCTTTATATTTTTGCAGAAACCATTAATCATATTTAATAGTTTTGCGAAATCATTTTCATGATTCTTTGCTGATTAGAAAGCTCAAATAAACAGCATTTATTTGAAATAATTTTTTTTAGAACATTATAAATGTCTTTACTGTTACTTCTGCTAAATCATATACATCATTTCTGAATTAAAGTATACATTTCTTTTCCAAAAAAACTTACTGAACTCAAACCATCAAACCTAGGTAATGTTGATCTGTTAGAGCACACAATAACTGTTCACTAAATATTCAAAACACCAAGAAACACATTGTTATGGGGATAAATGAATTATTAAAAAATAAAAAGGATGCAAAATACAGTTCGATGGCTGGTACAAAATATTTGAGTCTGGTCAATTTTTCAAAATCACCCATCATTGGCATAACGGTATGACAGAAACGTAATTTTGGGCTTTGTGCTCCAGAAGTGTGTGTGTGTGTGTGTGTTCATATAAGTGTTTCCGCCCTCTCTGTAGAAGGTCTCATTAAGCTGTTCTGGGTGCTGGCTCATAACTTGGCCTCTTTCTCAAACCAGAGCTGCTGTAAGGATGTTTTAGTGAAGAGACGCTCCTTGTTTCCGGCTTTTAACATACTAACAAACCTATTCATCTCCCCTCTCAAAGGAGGCCAGCCTCTCCCACACTGGCCTTGTTGGTAAACAAAAGGACTTGTGCAGAAGCCACCACACCTCCAACCTGTTTCCTCAAAATAAACCTTGGTGTTTGGCGATTGTGAATGTTCCTTTGGTGGTTTGGGACTGTCCTGCTTTCCTGTAGGAAAACTTGAGTTAAAGACAGCCTCTTAAAGTTTGTAGTATTTTGTTTTTTCCCAACCATCAGATGTCCCAAGAGAAGCAGGGATGGATTCCTTGTGAATTGTTTAAGTGGTTCCTTTTATGTTTCACTATGTTGGACCTACCTCTGCAAGATGGAGCTTTTGATTATGTGGTCTTCCAGGTTCAATCAGACTGTAGCTTCCTCTCTTTAGTGCAAGATCCTGTCTGATGTTCTCATCATCTCTTCCTCACCATATGTATCAGTGGTATAACTGGTTGGTCACAACCTAATAATTAGGGTCACACTTTAATATAGGGACCAGTTCTCACTATTAACTAGTTGCTTATTAGTATTCATATTATTAACATATTAGCTGTTTATTAGTAATTATAAAGCACATATTCTGCATGACCATATTCTCCATCCCTAATCCTACCCAATACCTAAACTTAACATCTTAATAAGCAGCAAATTAGGAGTTTGAGGCAAAAGTTGTATAGTTAATGGCGGAGGTGGGTAGAGTACCCAAAAACTGTACTCAAGTAAAAGTAAAAGTACTTCTAGAAATATTTACTCAAGTAAAAGTAAAAGTACTAGTCTTGAATAGTTACTTGAGTAAGAGTAAAAGAGTACCGGATAAAAAATCTACTCAAGTAGTTAGTTACTAGTTACTTTGGGTCATATATACTGAGCCTATTTTTATTTAGATATATAGATAAAATGTATGTAATGTATGTGTGCGTGTATAAATGTATATATTTCATCAGCCTTTACTCCAATTTATGTAACTTATTATAAAACCCTGTCTGTTTACTTAAGTAACAGATATAGGTGTCATGCCATAACATATTTTTAATACGACTGACTTTATATTAAATGTGAATTTAACATTGAAAGTTAATGTGATATAAATATTGCTACTAATCTTTCATTGTTCAGAAAGAGAGCAAATAACATTTACATTATTAAAGATAATTTTCACTGACAGTCTAGATTTCAATCACTCTCAGAAACTCCCATTAAAATCACTGAAACTGTTAACACTGTGAAATCAATATCTTAATTAAAGATTCGTACACACATCTGCACTTTGTTGTTCCTGCGAGAGAATTCGCCAGAAAGAGGTATTCAGTCAGCGAGTGAAGGAAGCACCGGCATTTTAGCGATGACTCATCTGAACGCCTCTGATTGGCCAATGCTTTAATAAGCTCAAAAGAATCATGTGTGATTGGTTATAATGCGCAGCGCTGTATAAACGCATCTATCTCTGGCTAAGCGCCAGCAAGCAATCACAGATCTGAATTTAGCAGCTGATAATATGACTCGCTGAACGTACTTGCACCAGTGTGATTGTATTAAAATTAATAAAATCTTAATCGGCTATTTTTTGTCTTTTGGAAGCTGCATTCAACTTGACTCCCCTCTGTTATAAGCCACACACGTACAACAAACTAATATCACAGTGGTATCGTGTACTGTAATCGAATGTAGCCCAAGTTATTACCTGTTGAACAGTAGACAGCACACGCGGTGTTCATCTAATAAGGATCTCCATCGCTAGCAAATAATAGCCTTTGCAGATTTCAATTCAGTGCAGTTCCAGCCACGTTTTCAACGCTCTTTCTGTTCTTAAACGTTACAACTCTGAGTGAACCACTTCAGACGCTCAGCGCGTGCGGCAGGGAACTGAACGACTCATTCAAACTGATTCATGAACCAATTCACTCGTTTGCCAATTGGTTTGATCAAGCCTTTGAACAGAATTGACTCAAAAGAATGAATCATTCGTGAATGGGCATCGCTCATTGCCCAGAGAAAAGTAGACGGCGCGTTTGGAATAAACTGAAGCATTATAACATTTATTGCATTAAGATAAAGTAACGAGAGGAGCGTCGCCCACAGTAACGAAGTAAAAGTACAGATTTTTCCCCCAAAATTTACTCAAGTACTCATCTTTAAATATACTCCGAAAAGTATTCGTTACCCCAAAAAATTACTCAAGTAAATGTAACGAAGTAAATGTATCTCGTTACTACCCACCTCTGGTTAATGGTTTGTTAATGGCGAGAAGTAGGGCTTTCCAAAAAATCGAATGCTATTTTCATGTGCATCTCATCAGCAAAGATGCTCCTGTAATTAGAAGTATATCTCCAGCACATGCGTTCAAACCAGGGTTGCCAGGTTTTCACAATAAATCCTGCCCAGTTGCTTCTCAAAACTAGTCCAAAACTAGCCCAAGCACGTTTCCAGGAGGTTCCTTGATAAAAATTGCTTCCCGGGGTTAAAATATACGTTTTTTTGGGCAGGGTTGCCTTGGTAAAATTTGCATTTTAGGGGTTAAATATCACGTTATTGGTATTGGGGTTGCTTCAAACCGCGGACATGAAAAACGACCGCAACCGATTTTTTGCACAGCCCTAGCGAGAAGTGCACCCTAAAGTAAAATCTGATCTGATGTGGACAGCAGGCATAAAATAAATATAAATGTAATTTTTTTATTTTCTTTAATTAAGATAACCATATATTTTTAAGATGACAATATGCAGGGAAAGAAATTGCTAATTTTTTTTTTTAAATACAACTAACCATCTCATTTAAAATGATCGCAAATTAAATGGGTTTATTGGCTCATAAAGGATGGAGAAACTGTGCCCTGTATTGAAACCACTAAAGTGTAAGACATTTCAAAGCCAAAATGATTATTATTTTTAGTATTAGTATTGTTGTTGTTTTTATTTTTACTGAAGCTCATTAATAATTTTGTATTTCCAGGTCCACATTTTTGGATTGCCATATGATCATGAATAAATCATGAAGCAAAAACAAAAACCAGTTGACAGCCACTGATGTAAAATCTCCCTGCTGTAGCTTGTTTACTCATTAAAACTGGAGCTTTGAGAGATACAAGCTTATTCTGCTGCTGCTGGTGGCAGAACGGCATGATGGGAGTGCCATCAAAGATAAGTAGCATCCAAGGTGAAGAGTTTGTGTTGAAAGACATAAATGGCACTTAGATTCAGCGGTATAATGGTATTCTCGCATCTGGCTGATGTTTGATGTCTGGAGTCTTAGCTTCACTGATGTCTACAGATCGTCTTAGGGATGTTACTATGATCGAGTTGTTCTTTACTTTCATGCTGAAGTGGAACACTAGTGTTGTAGTAAGTGAAGTTGACATTGTTGGCTGTAGATTTGGGAACTGCTGTTGTATGTGATTCATGGCTCAGGACTCGTTTGGAATGATAATGCAGGCTTTGGTGTTTGTTCACATATAAATGAAGCTGTGAAAGTTGGTGGTTGGCTCTGTGAGGAGCGCTGCCTGAACGGAATGTCAAATGTTCACGCGAGAAGCGAAGGCTTTCTCTGTGTTCTGAAGTTTCTTAAATCTACATGAATACATAAACAGGGTTTTAACTATTGTTGAGTCTTGTTCAGACTGTCAGCCCAAATCTGATTTTTGTGCAAATCTGATTGAAATCCGATCATACTTACCGTATTTTCCGGACTATAAGTCACACTTTTTTTCATCATTTAGCTGGTCCTGCGACTTATAGTCAGGTGCAACGTATTTATCAAAATTAATTTGACATGAACCGAGAGAAATGAACCATGAAAAAACATTATCATCTACAGCCGCTAGAGGGCGCTCTATGCTGCTCAGTGTATGCTACAGGAGCACTGAGCAGCATAGAGCGCCCTCTCGCGGCTGTAGACGGTAATGTTTTCTCTTGGTTCTTGGTTCTAAATAAATGCGACTTTTAGTCCAGTGCGACTTATGTTTTTTTCCTCGTCATGACGTAGTTTTGTACTGATGCGACTTATAGTCTGAAAAATATGGTAAATAGTCTGAATGGCAATGAACTACATGAAATCCTATTTGTGCAAATCCATTTTGAGCTAAAATTCGTATGTGGTTTGGAATCTTATTCAAATCGCATTCCTGGAAATCTGTTTCAGTGTGACTGCTCAGATCGGATTTAGCGTAGCTTTTTCATGTTCTCACACCATGTAAAGCGTAAACACGTCAGATGTTTTTGTATAAAACATTATAAATGTCTTTGCAGAAACAAGCTTGTGTTGTTGCGAACTGTAGTCAAGTGGAAAAAGACAATATAATGCTATTATACTCACCTCTTTGAGAGTTGAAATCAGCGGAGATGTCAGCACGAAATAGTCACACATTCCAGCTTCTTGTGTTTTCTGATGCTGCCTCATAAGACCATAATAATAATAATAATAATAATACAGTGCGACGGCAACATGTTGTCATGTCATAATACAATATCTGTATTGCAAACTGTATTGCTGTTATTGTTGTTTTTATCTTTTTTTATTCATAAAAATGCAATGGCACTGCCATAGTGACCAACGCACATTCAGTAAAACGAAAACACAAATCGGATATGAACAGTTGCGATGCATTGTGTAGACAGTCAGTTGTTCAAATCAGATTCCATCCGGATATGCACAAAATCCGTTTTGGGCTGACAGTCTGAATGTATGGTTGGATTAAGTTGCTAAATCTATTTTATCTTTGTTTTCATTTAAATTCTCAATTAGATGTTATACACATTTTTAAAGTCAGCATAAAATGATACTTTTTTCCTCCCCTGTTGTGATATAAATCTGAGTGAAATCTGTGACAAAATGTGGAGTGAAATCTTTGGAATGGTTGGATCATTGTTGTTTGCTAATTTAATGTTTTAAAAAATAATGTGATCTATAAAAATATTGCATGGAAAATAAATACAAATTGTCAATACAAATAGATTTCATGGTCACTTTTAAATGTTTCAGTAATTTTAATTTAAATTTAAATTTAATTTAAATTTAATTTAAATATATCTACCATGAAATTAGTGCTAAAAAAACTAAAATTAAATTAAATTAAAATCGATTAAATTATTAAAATAGTTGTCAACTAATTTAGTTATCGATTAGTTGCTAAATAACTTTTATTTGCCGTAAGTGGCTCATTTCGTGCAGGGGGTGGAGTTGGCTTGGGGGAAAACACAGCGAACATCGTGTGTATTTGAATGACAAAAATGCACATATTGAGCGCTCCTTCTCAGAGACGTGTAGAACAATTGTAGTCTCGTTTAACTTTAATATTCATATACACTAGTCCATATCGATATTTAATTCATTGTACAGCCCTACTTTAGATTTATTTATTCAAAAATAGCCAAATTCCGTGACGTTCAGCTTTATATAGCAAGATCCATTTTTGACTAGATTCCGCGATTTGATCGGTGTCGCTTCGGGGTGAATTTATGAATGAAAGTGGGAAAGTTTTGACACACAACTAAGTTGTTATGTATCCTCATGTAGGGCTGCACGATGTGTCGTTTAAGCATCGATATCGCGATGTACGAATCCACGATAGTCACATCGCAGGATGTGATGTAGTCGTAGTTGATCCGTTATTCATTAACTGTACGGGCCAGCTGCTCCCCGGCCCTTGACGAATGTGATTTGGAGATTAATTGCATAGCTTAACCATCATAGAGTGAAAGTTTTGACCGGGCAGAGAGAGCGAGAGAGAGCGCGCGCGCGATAGAGAGTGTGCGCGTGAGAGAGAGATAGAGAGAGAGCGCGCAAGAGAGAGAGAGCGCGCGCGAGAGAGTGAGCTGTCTTGCTCTCTCTCCCTCGCATATATTGATCAATTGACACGATGGCGTCGATGTTTAAATCATTTAAAATGAGAATGTAAGTGTTCACTCCATTTTTGTTTGTAAGAAAAAATTTGATTAGATTTCATATCGCAATATATATCGCAGAAAAATTAAATATCACAATGTCATCTTTTCCCATAATTGTGCAGCCCTATCCTCATGCTTTTTAAGTGGGTATACGGAAATCCTTGGACTTTTCTAGTGGGTATACGGCAGATGCGTTTTCATGTGAGTTTAGGTTCGACACTAGGTGACATAGTTTTGCTTAAGGTAGAATGATAATGCTAATTATATATGCATGCCACTTTGTGAAACAACCTTACACAGTTTTGATAACGTTAATAATGAACACAATGTTAACATAGCCTACTGTGATGATATGCCGACTGCACACATACGCATGCTTAGTCTTGGGATTCCACAACTTCCCTTGATCATCCTCACAACTTATTGCTTGTAGCCATTTTGTCATCCTTTCCGTTTCTGTTGTTAATTAGGAAGGATGTAGAACTTCAATTCATAATTTGTTCGTTTATTGGCGGTACAGAAAACAATTGGCGCCAAGGTAATGTTTTCCCCCTAGGGGCTAAATTCACATCACGTGATGGGGCGTTCCTGGGGGCGTTCCCATACCAACCATCTGTATGTATAACTGGCCTCGTTTTATGTCACGTGCTTCCCGATCAGTCTCCGCAGCATTCAGTAGTGGTGGAAATTATGATTCTTTCATTTTTTTTAGTTCGTTCACCAAAATGATTCGTTCAGATTCTTTCATTGATTCGTTCAGTGACCATTTCTTCGTATTACACAAAATATGCCAGCAGGTGCCAAAAAAGATTGTCATATGTGTTATGTCTTAAGTCAACGAAAGTATTCACTTGTCACAAAAAATTATTTGGCTTTATTCAAATGTGTGCATAATCGCATTCAATATATATTTAAGTTGTTCAGATGAACAAGGCACGAGGTTTTCTTGCATAATTAGCATTTTAATTGTTTGGTCAGACAGTTCATATATTAGCCTATATATTCACATTCATAAATCGGGGATTAAACGTGGAATTATGTTCTGTATGCTAAATATGAAAACAAACGTATGTGCACAGTACCTATAACTGCACTTTTGCATTTTGCATTTTGACCCGGTTTACTCTCATTCATTTAGTTCACGAACGAGATAAACTATGTACCAGTTCATTTAATTCACGAACGACATGTATCCGTTCATTCAACTCGCTTGCGAACAACATGTGTACCAGTTCAGTCATTTTGTTCATGAACAATATCTCTAGATCTCGTTCAGACTCATATGAAACTCATTCAGTGAAGGGCGTATTCGTTCACTACATTCAACAAATCACATGCTCCGTCACATGTCATACTCGAAGGCTGTTGGCTCAAGGTTGAGTAACTCTTTGACAGGTTCACCGAGCTGCGCATGCACTGCTAATTGCGCCGCGCTGCTGTGTAGGGAGGAATTTCAGTGAACGAGAAATATGAGTCAGTGGATTACGTGAACGAGAACGATTCGTTCATCTAAAGGTTCGTTCAAAAAGAACTATTCATTCACGAACGACACATCACTAGCATTCAGCAAGATGGCGGAAGCAGGCGGAAGTGGAGTAAGCTCGAGAAAGAAAAAGAAAAAAGCGAAAGTTAAAACTAATCGAACAAAGTCATCCAAAGTGTGGGAGTACTTTACTTTGAGCCTTCAGAAAAGAAGAGTAACCTGTAAACTCTGCACTACTGAACTTATTTGTGCAGATTCTCCAGTACAATGTTGTTTGCAAATGTTTAGTCGTAAAAGCTGATAACATTGCTTTTTAACCGTTAACATTTAAAGCTTTGCAAACATGTTCTGTGATCAGTTTGTCGTTTACCAGTTCATAATTCAGTCTTGCAGCCTAATTATGACTGAATGAGAGAGGTAAATGTTTAAATGTATTTGAAATGCACTTTTGTTCCAAGTATTCACTGCTCTTTTTCACACAGCAGGTTTTTTGTGTGTGTCAAATTTTTTATTCTGGACAACCTTCTGATGGATTTAACTTTAAAATGTGAGTTCCATTCAGGTTTCATGCCATTGGCACTTTATTCGAAGGATTGTTTACAATTTCACAGCTTAAGCTATGAAGCTGTTTCCCAGGTATAGGCTGTGTGTTTACAGGAAAAAAATAATAAAATGCAATGTACTGCAATTTTATTCTGTTTTATCCTTATTCTTCGTGAAAATATGTTCTGAAAGATTCCTTAATAAGCTTTGTTCGGGATGTTAAACTACTTTAGGAGCTCTAAGGACTGCCATGGTGAAAACATTATTTGAAATCTCCTTGTGAAATTTGCTAGAGTACATATGGGTCAGTGTTTTGATTGCAGAAGAGTTCGACAAAGGATTATTAACACATTATAAAACACAACTCCAGGTATATTTTTGATGAGGATATGATAATGCAAAATGGTTAAAATCTCTAAAAAGTCTACGTTGAATGATAAAGACCCTTTATTAATAATTTACTTAGGGGAAAAAATGGGCAAAACTACAATTTAAGTACAAAAACCGATTAATCGTAAAAAATAATCGACAGATTAATCAAGTTATCAATTATCAAAATAATCAATTAGTTGCAGCCCTACTTGAAATAAATGAAATAATTATATTTGCAAAATAATTATTTATTTTGATTTATTTGAATAATAATAATAATAATTGCTATTATATAATTGAACAATAATAAATCCTACTGACTAGTGATTTTTAAAATATATAATAATTTTGCTTATGTAAATATACACATAAGTAAATAAGTAAATATAACAATAATATACTAATATGATTTATTATTAATAATATTATTTCTTATTTCTTATTATTATTATTATCATTACTACATAAAAATATAGATAATAGTTATTATCATATTTAAATAAGTATTTAATAATTTTTTAAAATATTTTACTTATTTGCTTAATGTTTAATAAAACATTTTTATTTATTTTATTTAACTTACATATTATAGCTCTTTTGTTGGTTTTATTGCTTCTTGTTGTGCTCATTTGTAAGTCACTTTGGATAAAATGTCTGCTACATGATTAAATGTAAATACAAATATAAACAAGTATTTGTAATTTGCTTAAAAATTAAGTAAATATATATAGGTAAATATTTTAAATAAGTAAGTATGCATTTGTTGTTAGAAAGTAGAAATACATTGTAATTGCTAACTCTTTGGAAGCTTATCACCGAGAAGTATTCTCATCCCAAAACCGAGTGCACCTTCTCGCACACTCACTGCCAGAGATCTTGCATTCTAGCACCTCGTGTGAGACGCCCACTCCTGTCAGGCATCTGGACCTGTGCCATTGAAGCAGATCCTCACACCCAAGAAATATAGATCTAGAGCCATTGGTTATCACTCAATTGTTTCTGTAAGCTTCTCAAAGTAGATGCCTTGCATTCTGTTGATGGATCTGTGAGTGCCCTAGTGTTAACTCAAAGTGAGTGCAATATTTGGATGAAGCAGCTGTTTATAAATGTGAGTTCTGCACCTTAATATCATTCATCACATGAACTGTGCCCTGTGTTGAACGTTCTAGGGAGCGATGACATGATAAAAATGCCTGTTTAATATCTCATCTATGTGTCTTGATTAGTCTGTGTTTCACTGTTAGGTTGTGCAAAAGCCATAACGCTGATTGAGGTAAAAATGTGGTTATTGCTTCATTAAACTGCTGAGCCTGGAGCAGCGAGTGTACACCAGGGTTTTCTCATTACTTGGATGTCCGCGTCGTTTGTAGGAACTTCCCATAAAATGACAAACTGTAGCCCTGTGAGCCTGTGAAGTTCCAACATCTGCTGCTTTCTGTAGTGTCATTATGATTCATTAACACAGTAGAAGGGAAGGAATACTGTGAGCTCAACACTTAAACACTCATCATTCACTCCCTGCATTTATGCGGCCCACTGCAAATGCCCTTACAATCAAAGAACAGCGTGTTCGCTAGAGACCGACATCTGCAGAAGACTGCACTGCTCAACAATACCAGCCTTTGAAATGCCCTTAGACCTCTCATAACACTTCTATGATCATATTTGAAAAATGACACTATGCTTGATATTGGAAAAAAATTATAATGAATAAGAAATAAAATAAGGCCTTCTAAATTATCATCAAACTGTTGATCGAAACCTCAAGAGGTCACCGAATATTATATGAGCTGTTTTATTAACTATATGTGGTTTGCAATTTTTGCAACCATGTTAACAGAAGTTAAGGACATGTGATTTGTGTAATTTTATAATGCAGAAGAATGAGCAACAAGTTAGGAAATGTAGCCCAAAATATACGGGGAATAATTTTGGAAATATTTTAATAATTGATTAACTGTGACTTCTATTTAAAACATGAAGAATATTCAATATTATATAATAAAGGTTCATATATATTTTTTATAATTATTTAAAACTAATTCATTATTAATTATGTATATTTAATGATAATTAAATGTTTTTAGCATCTAAAGTAATAAAAAAAAAAATTCTCAGAATAATTTTGGTAACAAAGTTGAATGGTTGAGTTTGAACATGCAGTGAACATCATATTTGACAACATTCAGAAAATGTAATAGTTATTTACTTATTTTCCCACCGTGCTATTGAAATGTGTACTAATGTTATTAATTTATTTATTTTTTACATTTTTTTTTGAATAGCTATTTGTAACGTTTCGTAGCCTACACTATTAAATTATATCCTAATAAATATTAAATCCTAATAAAATTTTTTTTTAAAAGTCCTAATTTCTTAGTATTCATATTTGCATAAAAGCCTTAGTTTTTTTTATTTAAATGTCACAAAAACTCCTGCTGGTTTGTTATCATTATTATTTGCATAAAATAATATTTTTCTCATGGTAAAAAAACTAAAAAAAAATATTCACAAGTTTTATATATTTTTTTGATTATTTAAAAATGTGTTAATGATATTTAAACATGTTCGTATTATAAATGTAAAATGTAATATAAATAATATAAAAAAAATATATATATTTTTTCTAGAATAATTTGGGTAATAAAGTTGAACAAACACACAGTAAATATAATATTTGTCAAATTTAGAAAACGTAATGGATTTATTTACAATTTTCCCACTATGCTATGGAAATGATGTCTTTACAAATGTTATTTTATTTATTTTCTTTTTTCTTAATGGTTCGTTTGGTATCCTACAGTATTGTCTTAATATCATAAAAGGAAAAATCCCAGTCCTCATTTCTTTGAATTCCTATTTCCATAAAAGCTTTAGTTGAGTTGTAAATGTCACAAAAACTCACCCTGGTTTATTACAATAATTGTTTGCATAAACTAACATTTTCTCGTTATGGTAATAAAACAGTTAAAAAATGCATTCAGGAGTTTACTGTTGACTGATTTGTGATGGCAGCATCTTACCTGCTGTTTTCTCTTGCCCAGGCATCAGCCCCACTGATAACCTGCAGCAGCTGGAGGACAAGGACAGCTCGGACAGCAGCTCAGAGCCCGTTAAAACCTGAGCCATACACAGGTATTTGCTATTTAGTAACTGCTTTTCCATCCAGTATAACTTATAGACAACCAGTTGCAAACAGCCGCCAACCTTCTGTTTGTACACCAGCAAACATTTCATATGATATTGACAGTACTGGAGGCAGAGGCTTTTTCCATTCCCAGGTCCTTTTAGTGTGTTGTGTTTGTTATTCTGTGCATTAGCAGATGTTCCTTCACAGAAAGACATGAGTTACCTGAGGGAACAGTTTTTAGAGCAGGGTAAGTTTTTCCCATGTCATTTCCTCTTAAGCGTATGGGGTGTACAAGCTGACATCTTCCTTTGATCATTGCCAGCATTTCAGAACTAAAGAGCTCAGTTCAGTCATCTAGGTGAAAGTGACGATGAAGTCGAGGTGTTCCAGACTCACTAGTAAGCTGTTGAAATGTAATCAGATGTTGTTAGGGATGCTATTTTTTACCATCCACAATCAGTTAATACAATTAATGAAAAACAGAAAGAGAAAGTGTCTCTCACACTTTGTTTATTTGTTAATTAACCCCAGATGATTTTTCTAGACAGATCTAAAAGTTGGAGGTGTATTTATGTTACAAAACGCTCCTGAAGTGGTCTCCATTTGCAGTATGCTTAGGAACAGCTGTCCAAGACTGCCAAACTATTGAATTTACAGTCACATTACCTTGGTTAAAAATGTTACTTTAATATTTTATTTTATAAAGACAAGACTGCCAAACCATCAAATTTACTATCAAATTACCTTGGTTAAATTGTTACTTTGATATTTCATTTTAATTAAATTAATTAAAAATGTAATTTTAAGACTGCCAAACCATCTAGTTTACAGTCATATTACTTTGGTTAATTTAATTTAATTTAATTTTATTTTATTTTATTTTATTTTATGACTGCCAAACCCTGGTTAAAAATGTTACTTTAATATTATATTTTATTTTATTTTATTTTAAGACTGCCAAACCATCTAATTTACAGACAAATTACCTTGGTTAAAAATGTTACTTTTAATATTTTATTTTATTTTATGACTGCCAAACAATCTAATTTACCGTTACATTACCTTGTTTAAAAAATGTTACTCAATATTTTATTTAATTTATTTTTTATTGTTTTGGTGTGTTTTGTTTTGTTTGCTCTGTTTTAGTACAAATGCAAACTGACATCTTTGGTTATTGCTTCATGCTTTTGTTTTATTTTTGTATTTCTTTTGTTTAGATTACATACAAATACCACTGTCTTTGGTCGTTGTTATTAAGTGCCCCATCCCCCCCCCCCCCCCGGCCAACTGTGAACCATGTAATCACATACGCTGACACCATCTTAAATTCTCTGTCACTGCTGTTCTCTTGCTGCTCCTTCAGTAGCACTAACGGGATTATTTCTCGGACGGATAAAGCATTAAGTGCATGAGAGTTTAGGGTTTTCAGCACATTTTAACTGCTGAGTCTGCTGTGGCTTCCTCATAGTGTACGGTGAAACTGTATACATACGCTCATTACTCATTCACTATTCTACGAGTGATCAAAGCCCCTGAGCGTTGGGAGAGATAAGGGCAAGAGTAAGGTCATGAGTGATGAGGTTTGTCCCATGAGCTTTAGTACAGGATAATCTGGGTCATGTCTTGGCATTAAAGGAACCTCAGTCTGGGTTGATGTCCCTAACATCCGTTTACACCAACTATATTAACATCATTCTCATTAACTCACAGAGTTAGTTAGGTATTGCTTACTGCACAAACACCCACAAGTAAACATTGCTATTTTTTTTACACCCTTGCTTTTTTATGTACTCTACAATTAAAAAAATTGCCGTCAGGAAGTTGTTTGTTTCTAATCAGAAAATTAGCAACTGTATGACTTTAATGATGTTACCAAATCTAAAGAGATTCCACTGCACTTTTATTCTTCTTAATGTGAATTCAAGTAGCCAGTCTCCAAAATTAACACTTAAATGCTTTTCTGTTTGCATGATCATTCCTAAAGGGTGTCCCATAGGGATGTTTAACATTTAAAAGTTGCTCTATAAAGAAAACAGAAAATTGTGCTTATGCTTTGAAAAGCCAAATTCTGGTTGTATGCAGTTGTGATTTAGTGTTTTGCAGACCTCCTCAGAATAGATGCACTGATGCTACCTGTGCCTGCCAGGTATCCCCTGATAAAGCACAGCATGGCCTGTGTTTGGTCTGGATGTCAGAATGATGCTTTTTAATAGGTTCGCTATTTACCTTAGGCTTTATTTTTTAGAGCCTCTCCTCTATCATTGAGCACCTCTGATTTACAGCGGTGGCATTGAGATCACAAATATCCTCGAGAACGCTGTGGGCCCTTCAGTGCCAGCATCTCAAATAAAGTGATCTGTCTGGATATTTTGGCAGAGGCAATGTCAGATGGTGATGGTGAACTGGAAGTGATGCCAGAGACGATATTGTAGCTCTAGATGTCTGACGCATATTGACATTTCTTCCATCTTCAGTCTTTAAGTTTCTGGGATTTTTGGAATGTCTGGTTTATATATATATATATTTTGCTCTTTAATTGCATGATGGCTTTTGAATTTGAGCTTATATTTGTTTTTGCTTAAATGGTAGATTCTAAAGGCCTGACCAACATGAATGACATTCGCATTGATGTTTTAAAAATGGCAGACAGACTTAATAAAATGCATATTCACTCTTTGACAGTTGTTGGTGCTTATGGAGAAACCAGAAATGCCCCTTTACCACAGTTACCCTGGTTAATAAAGCAACTGTCTGTCACAGAGAACAAAGGAAGTCCATTTGGATTTGGATAGTTCTCTATAATGCGTCCATAGGCAAGCTGTTGCACCGTGGAATAGACACTGCGTGATACTGCAACTGGTTTTGTAGCTTCTATACATCATATTATTATGTAACAAGGGCTCGGGTACATTCACACACGGACCTGCTGTGAGGGTGGGCCAGTGTCTGGATGAGTGACAGGAGGAATGAGCCAATGACCTGCTCTGCCCTGAGGGACGTGAGTCACTAGTCCAGCCCACTGCACACAGCACACAACCAGCTCTAATGTCACAACCTCGTGCTGCTGCTGCTGCTGCTGGTGTGAGGAGATAACAGATGGACACCAGAATCTGTTGCTAGCAATTTATCAACACACTGACACGCTCAATATTGCTGCTCGTTCTTTTTAGCTGTGTGCCATCACTGCTAGCTGTCGTGTAATCTTATAAAACTGTTGGGAACATATGGATATACAATATAAGGTTTTGCTTCTTCTATGATTAAGATGCTTTACAGATGATCTCAAATCAGTAATCTTATAAAACTGTTGGGAACATATGGATATACAATATAAGGTTTTGCTTCTTCTATGATTAAGATGCTTTACAGATGATCTCAAATCAGTCAACCTGGTTTGCATAGGCTATGTGGTTTTAAGACAATGATAAAGATACAAAAATACATGTAAAAGGATAGTTCACCCAAAAATTTAATTCCTTTATTAATTACTTAGCCTCATGTTGTTCCAAACCTGTAGGACCTTTGTTCATCTTCAGAACACAAATTAAGATTATGAATAGAATACATCATACAATTGCAGATACTAGTAATGGAAAACCTATATATTTGGTTTCTATGCACATATGACTTTCATGTCTCTGGATGATCAAGGGCCCATATAGCAAATAGGAACAAAAGATTCAATCTGATGAAAAGAACATAGAATAGAGGAATGATAAAATAATATTAAAGGTATCTACAGCAAACAACAGAATAACTACTATAAACCAACAAACAGAAAAAAATGACAAAAACAACACTATACAGATAAAATAAATAAATAAAGGGCCATAAAAAGCTTGGTCATCCAAAAACACATTTTCCTGCACAATCTAGGAATGGTCCCCAAATTTTATAGAAATGATTAGAGGATCCCTTAATTATGTGCCTAATTTTTTTTTAGATTAATAAAATGAAAAATGTCTTTAATCCATAAAGAATGAGTAGGGGGTATTGGCGATTTCCAATTTAGTCAAATTAAACGTCTTGCCAGAAGTGTGACAAAAGGTACAACATACAGTAAGTCTTATATTTAGGCATATCTAGAGATATAAAGCTGTAACAGCCAGAGGTTTTATATGAATTTTGAGAATTAAGGTATTGATTTAAAAATCTGGGACCAGTATTTGTGTAGAGATGGGCAGGACCAACATTTGCAGTAGTTGCAGGAGCCTGGTGACAGCGGTCATATATGGGATCTACTTCAGGATATATTCTGGAAAGTCTAACTTTGGTCCAATGAGTGCGGTGAAGAATTTTACACTGAATCAAACTATGTCTGGCACAGAAGGATGAAGTATGCACATGAAGTAGAATCTTAAATCAAGATATTTTTGTTGAAACCTGAGAGCTTTCTGACCCTGCATAGACAGCAATGCAGCTGATACATTCAAGCTCGAGAAAGGTAGCAAGGACATCTTTAAAATTCAGCGTTAATTTTATGATTATCATGTCTATCGTGCTGAAATCATACGTTTAAACCATATTAGTTTTAACTTCTGATGAGTTTTTTGAGAGCACATATCGAAAGCATGTACATAGAAAGTGGCTGTCACATGGCATGCAAGTAATAAACTAACATTGTCTTTTATCTCTTAAAGTGAAACTCCAGCCCAAAATGAACATTTTGTCATGAATCACTTACCCCCATCTCGTTCCAAACCCGTAAAAGCCTTGTTCGTCTCCGAAACACAATTTAACATATTTTGGATGAAAACCGGAAGGCTTGTGACTGTCCCATAGGACTGCCAAGTAAATTACACTGTCAAGGTCCAGAAAAGTATGAAAAGCATTGTCAACGAACAACGTTTTTACGAGTTTGGAACGATATGGGGGTAAGCGATTCATGACAAAATGTTCATTTTGGGCTGGAGTATCCCTTTAATGTGCTTAAACTGTCAAATACACAAGTTTATGTTAAAAACACACATAAACACTTGGTAATGTCTGTGAAAGTAAACAGCTGGGAAAGAAATTGCATGTTTATGTTAGATCTGTGTGGCAGCAGCATAATATACAGTAAATAAATCAGTAAATCCACTGCGCTGTTGTCTGCTCTAAAGCTCAAACTCTAAATAGTGTTCTGTGCTTGTCAGTGCAGCCAGAGACAGAACAGTTAGCATGCTTTGCTCGAACTTTGGCCCTGGTATTAGAACTGCTACACCGTTGCTTAAACACAATGGTGGTGCTGTGGGTTGAAACCATAGACTGTATAAAAACATGGACGTAGTGTCCGTGACGTCACCCGTAGACTCCTGAAGTGTGTTTTTGAAGCCTAAAGTGCGCAGAGCGGGCTGTCACCGTCTTGGCAGCACGTCACTGCCCGACTCTCCCGGACAATCAAAAATTGGGCAAAAAGGCGGGAGCTAGTTGCTGAAGCCACGCCCACTTAGCGTGACGGCAGTGTCAGCAGCAGCAAACCACCTGTCACTCAAGTGGCCACGCCCTTAATTATGCAAAACTTTAAGTCTTAATATAATTTAAACAAATAATAATAATAAAAAAATTCACCACCCTCACAGTTGTCATGAAAGGTAAAATTAGCTATTTAGACCAAAATCATTTTTTGTACCAGGCTGTGAACATGATTTTTCTGCTGTAAAGTGGGGCATTTTAACATGGGGAGTCTATGGGACTGACTCCCTTTTGCAGCCAGCCTCAAGTGGCCAGTTGATGAATTGCAGTTTTAGTTACTTCCTTGTTGGCTTCACGAGAGAGAGCGGGAGGTTGGCGCTCGGCTGAAACGTGCAGATTAAAGGGCGTTTATATTGTAATAATATCCCCTTTCTACATCACGAGGGGAGCGATATCTGAGCGGCTTGTTTTTTTCACAAGCTTGAAGAGAAAGTTTTTCCAAAATAAAGTTACCGGGTTGTTCTTTTTCACATTTTCTGGATTCATAGGTGCACCGGGGACCCGATTATAGAACTTAAATGATGATATATCACCTTTAAAAGATATTTTATAAATATTTATTTAATAAATTAGTGTTTTTATTAATAAATAATATTATTGTATATAAACTTGACTTTTTATTATGTATAAAAATTTAATGTAACATAATTGTTATTTTATTTTTAGACATATCAATTTTTTTTTTTTTTATAAAAATTTATTTTTGACACCACAAGCAGGATCATACTGTAGCTCTCCTCACAAGAGAAATGTTACTAGAGGACGAGTCTTTAAGCAAATGTGATAAAAAGGATTTTAGCTGAAATCCAATCTTCTCTTTGTTTTCTACAATACTTTGTAACCCAATACACCCAGAGGGACATTAGCACTTAATATCATCTCACACAACAGACCTGCATGAATCTAGAAGCAGCGTCATGTGGACATTTATATAGTTGTTTGAAGTATTCATGTGGCCTCTAAGCAGCATTTTTTTGTCAGTTTCTTTTTTAAACTGCCTAAGAATTGTTCACGTGATCATCATGTGTTTGGAGTGGATACATTTTTTTGGGCTTCTCAGACAACAAGATGGATTTAATGACTGTGTTGCTACATTGCCAAACAGCTCAGCTGATGTTGCGTATTTTCTGTGCGTATTTCTGTGATTTTATGACCCGAGGCGCACTGAGATGTGGTTTACGTGGTCATACAGTATAACACTGATAGAGATGAGAGCACATTCCTAACATGGGAAATGCACTCGTTTATGTGCTTTATGGTACGTTAGCTGTACATAGGAAATGGTAAAAACCTCATGAAATTACAAACTGTTTTACGTATACAGTATCTATTTAATGAAATATTCATGTATGAATGTAATAATGTACATTTAATGAATTAATACTTTTGTGTTTACTGCTAAAAGCCACAGATCTCATTATGGTCTTTTAAGGGTAGAAGGGAATATTTGTGCACACTGGAGTACACACATGACTGGTATGTTTCTGATGAGCACAGGATCACATACAGAGGTCTCCATATGTAAGAAGGATTGCATGAGTTACTGATCTTGGAGCAAGTCGTTCTAATATCCATTTTACAAATCGCTGTTTAATTTCAGAAGGCCGAATCACAATGATGGCTCGATGAGGTAGTGTTATTCTTACATGGACGATAAGGGTGAGCGGGTGCGTTGAGAAAGCTGTGGGGATTGTCTTTGGCTCTGATAATTCAGAAGGGCTTTGGAGGGAGATGAAATGATGTGAGATGGCTCTTGGCTGGAGTCCCACAGCTGGGCTTACTCTGTTTTGGGGGAAGGGGCTATAGCACTCAGCACAGAGAATTAAAGGAGACTTTTTTTTTCTTTGTGGGGGCGTTTAGGGAGATTGTTACAATTATTACTCTCTCTTCATGAACCATGTTTTAGACTCCTCTGTGTTCTGTAATTATGTATAAAGAGAAAGGCCCATTGCCCATATGCTGTTTAGGCTCATAATCACTGACCCCTTCCCGAAACATATAAACAGTCATTGTTGATCGCGTTATTAAAGAACTGAAAACACAGTTTTCATCACAGTATGCTCATATTATGTCTAGCTTAATCCCAGGTGGCTGCAAAGTTGTTTGCTATGTATGCTTGTTTTTGGCAAAATGGGTTAGTTTAGAGTGTAAAATTTCTTAAGATTTCACGAGAGCAATACTTTTATGCTTTCACTCTCTGACTGGAACATATAATTCACATGCATTTACTAGTAGAAGTTGTTTTATATGTGTATGTCTATGTTTGTCTTAAACACACGTTAAGCTTTACTCATCTGTGGAATGCTGTCGATTGGAACTAAAAATACGTATACAGAATGTATATATACCGTAGTACAGATTGCCCCCTAGAATTTTATTTTAACCACATAAGCTTAAGTGTGCTTTTCTAGTTATTTTCTGTGCGAGTCAACAGCATGCCACAGATGAAGTGTAACTTAAACAGAATTGTTCTTTTAAAGGCCATCTTATTCTGTTTTCTCTGATACGTCTTCCTTTGAGATTTCTAAGACTTTACAAAGCCTGTATGGCTCTATCTATCCCAAAATTAACTCTGTAGATGTTTTAAGTGCTTGGGCGAAAAAAAGAGTACTTTTGGGTCTAGTGAGGTTGACTTGCTAATGGGAGTTTTTGTAATTAAATTCTATGATATTTCTACAAAGCTGATTTCTATACAAGAATAAAATTCCAAGTGAACCAGAAGTCAGATATGAGTGTCATTGAAAGATAATGTTTCAACTAATGACATACACTGTCATGTCATGATAACATTCTGAGCTGCCTGACAAATAATATAACTGGAATTTTTGAAATAATAGCCCATTTATTACAGTCAATCAATATAAGCAAGAAAGGGTACACTCTTAAAAATAAAGGTGCTTATTTTTGGTCCATTTTTGGTTCCAAAAAGAACCATTCAATCTGAAGATATTATAGGTTCTTTATGGTAACCATTTAGACAAAAAAGGTTCTTCATTGGGATCTTGAAGCACCTTTATTTTTAAGAGTGTATACTTTTTGATCTAAATAAATACCCTAGACTTGTGCTGGCTTGAAATAAAATGGGCCTGAGCACAAAGAAGAGACTCAGTAATGGCTGAGCTGATGTGAATTTCTTTTATTCATATCTGCAGTTCTTAGATTGAATCAGAAGATTGTCACATACTGTTGTGCCATAAAATGCTTTGTCATAGCAATTTACAGAACTATGGCCACCACCAACACTCTTGTCCAAGAACTTCTGTAATTACTTTTATTTATGAGACCAGGAACGTTTTCCACCATTTTATGTTTGCTTCTCTCTTCTATGTATTTTTTTTCTTGTCCCACTGCAAAGAGCCTCAGGGTTTTGGCAAGAACATGAGCCCCAATCATACGTCTATATTGGCTGTAAAAAGAAAAGCACACTCACACAAATTGCTGAATCATTGTTTCTTTGCATTTGTATGAGAATAATTTGCCTGTTTTCACTTATACGAGAAAATATAAATGTCATTTTGATATGAGATAATTATGAGCAATAAATAAGAGAGCTGGGTAATCAAATTCGCTTTCGCTTTATTGGATGGTTATTCAGATAAACAACGGTAATATATCAAATAAAGGATTTTCATCGAGGGATAACCACTAGATAAATTGCAGTTATACATATGGGACCACAGTGCAATAGCCTACATAAATATTCCCAGATTGAAGTCCTAGATTGTCTCACCCACACTCACCAGCACCAACCAAATGATATTAATTCCACTGATATTGAGGTGTGCACATGTTTCCATTAGTTGTTTTCTAGTGCTTCATCTGCCAACAGCACGCTAGAGTCGTATCTCTTCCTGTTGTTGCTAGGAATGTGATGTCACCTGCTCCCTTAACAGTGTTGGTCCTTGTGTGTTTCAGATTCTCAGCCTTGGCCAGGAACAAAGGAGCAGCGACAAGGCTTTTCCCCACAATCCTCTGGTGCTGCCTCCCAGCTGGCTGAGCCTGACGAGTGTGCTGACACTTACTGGAGCTGAGTGCTCTCTTTTTTCTGCCGTGCGGGTCTGGCTACGTGGAGGAAGCAGGGGCTTATTAATGAGCTGCAAATATGAGGCCTCACTGTTGACAGCCAGTGGAGATAGAATTAATAGTCCGGTCATCTGGCTTGATGTGTGTGTCTCCAGGCTGCCCCTTGACGAGAGTCCACTGCGGAATCCACCACGGCGGCCGCCGAGAGACCAGCAGAGATGCCCACCGAGACGCTACAGGCAGATAGCAAGCCCGCCGGTCAAGGAGGGGCCTTTGCCTCTGCTGTCCCACTCCGCATCCTCAACAAGGGGCCCGACTACTTCCGCCGGCAGACCGAACCTAACCCAAAGCGGCTGAGCGCCGTGGAGCGGCTCGAGGCTGACAAAGCCAAGTACGTGAAGAGCCAGGAGGTCATCAATGCTAAGCAGGAACCCATCAAGCCACAGGTTCTTGCCAAGCCCCCCGTCTGCCCGGTTCCCGTCAAGAGAAGTGGCGGTGTGGGATCTAGCTTGAAAGCCTCCAACAACAACGCCAAGTCAGACACTTGTGCTACCACCACCAAACGGGAGAATCTCAACTTGGAGATCCTGAAGAACATCTTGAACAGCTCCTCCTCATCCGAGGGGCCTGCCAAGGGGACTTCACACAAAGTCGGGGCCTTTAGCTGGGCACCGCATCGCTCGTCCGAGCTGTCGGAACCTGGATGTCGCTCCTTTGCTGACTCGCTCAAGGTACCACCTTCCACACAAGGTCGACACAGTCCACAGGGAGGCAACTTAAACCTGAGTCGCAGGCTGCTAGAGGAGAGGTCGTGCGAGGCCGATGGCGAGCGCTCGCCACTGCACGCCTCCCACAGTTCCTCAGACATTCGCCGCATGTGCAATGGTAAGCCACTGAAAGTGGCTCGCAGTAGCAGCTCTTCCGCACCACCACTGCCGCCCAAGCCTAGCGCCAAGGCCTTGGCTGCATGTGACAATGCTCCCTGCACCTCTGAAAGAGAGACACTATCTAGCACTGCTACAGAGCTGGAGTTGGGCAGTTCTGTGGCCCGCAGGCCCTCTCTGCACCGCTCCAAGTCAGACCTGAGTGACCGCTATGCTCGGGCCGGTGCAGACGTGGAGCGCTTCTTCAACTATTGTGGGCTGGATCCCGAGGAGCTGGAGAGCGTAGGTGTTGAAAGCTTCGCCCGAGCGAACTCTGACATCGTGTCACTCAACTTCCGTAGTGCCAGCATGATCAGCTCAGACTGTGAGCAGTCACGTCATAGCAATGACGACCTGACCGATGAAGAAGACGATGCTGGGGAGCGTGTTCCCTACGGTATTTCCGCCGTTGAGCGTAACGCCCGTGTCATTAAGTGGCTCTACAGCATCAAGCAGGCACGGGAGTCTCAGAAAGTCTCCCATGTCTAAAAGAGGGAGCAGACCTCCCCAACCTGGTCTGAACTTGGTACCTGCTTATTTTTGCAAACCATGCAAGTCTTTGAAATTTCGAAAGATTACATGGCAAAGCATTTTGAGTTGACGGTACTTTTTAGTCGCTTTTTGCATTCAGTGTTCATTGTCTTCTGAATCTGCATGACTCCTTAGACACTCACCCTCTTTGCAGCGTCAGGGTAATGCAGCTTATGTAGGAGCCTCTTTAAAGATGGCTGCGTCAATGCCATCTCTGTGCAGAGAACAACTCGTATTTCCTTTTTTTCTTTTGTTCTTTCTGCCTCTGTTTGTCAGATGTTTTGATGCCAGCACCTTTCAGGTGCTTCTTATTTCACTTGGGCGCACTGAGCCAGGAAGCCATATTGGTATGAATGCAGAGCTGCAGTGTTTTTAGACTTCTTTTGATCCTCTCTTTCTGTCACTTATTTTTTGACTTGTTCTTATGATGGAGACAAGCTGTATGTATATAAACATCAGTGAGTAGACACAGCAGAAGCATGTTTTAGTCTATTCTCGAGATCTCCCACGCCCGACTTCTCTCGGTCAGCCTTGCACTGGTCATATTGTTCCAGCAGTATCATGATACCATTCAGCTTCATGTGTTTTGTTTTCACCTTGTCTGTCGTCCATAAAATTCCTGTCTGGCAGTTGATTATTTTTGTGGTACTATTGTTTTGAAAGGTGTAAATGCTGTAAGAATATGTATAGAATATTCAGAGCTGTCGGAAAAGCATTGTGTGATGATGAGTATGCTATGTTCTTCCATAGCTCCTTGTCAGTTTGTTCCCTCTCAGCTCGCAATGCGAGGCTGTGTGAGACATTTGTCCATGAACAAATCTGTATGACACTGTTGTTACAATGACGTGTTTGGTATATTGAAGTTTGAGCTGTTACTTAAAAATTTAATCAAGATGTTTGTTCATATTTAGTTCTTTTAATTTCAATAAATGGCTGATTTTGCCAACTTTTGCCATCTACCTCAGATGTTTGAATGCATTTTTATGTTATTTATATATTTGATGCATGCACATAATTTTCTTTTTTTCGTGTGTGTATTTTCCTCGGAAAAAAGAGTAAATGATAAAACAAAGAAAAAAAAATTCACACACTTTCCTTTTAAGCAGTCATAGTCATTTTTAAACCAGCTCACACAGTGGGTAGAAAGTGGTGGAAGAATAACAAAGGCCAGTCATGTGATTCTCCTATTGCTGACCCTGAGAAAACAGCTGTCAAGTCTTATATGCTCAAGATTTGCGCATAGGCAAAATCTTCCCTGTTTTGAAACCCTATTTCGCTCTCATTGTAGCCCTTGTCTCTTCACAGAGCATTGCTGTCCGCAGGAGGGTAGGTATCTTTTATTTAGTCATCTTTGCTGCCCGCTTTCTCAGAGCAAGGGGAAATGATCTAATTCATCACAAATGTTTAGAAAGACCACACCACTTCACTAGAGGCCCCCTCGCTCCCCAGAGCACCTGACTCACTCCATAAACAAGCACACATGAAACCTTATGTTTATTTACAAAGCAAACATACAAAAAAAGTCAAACGTCCTTTTACTGTACAAAAACTGTAAAACAACGATTTTGAAGTTGGAGGAAAACGAGTTGGACGCGCATCAAAAGCTCATGCAAGACAAACTTTTGTGGTTAAGAAGTATATACATTTTTAATTTTTGAAAATGATCGTTTCATTAGATAACACTCTTATTCCATATAGAGCCCTTCAAAGCTGCATTGAAACTACATTTTTGACCTTGAAATCATTGGCCACAATTGAAGTCCACTATATGAAGAAAAATCCTGGAATGTTTTCCTCAAAAACCTTCTTTTCGACTGAAGAAAGAAAACCATGATGACATAAATATCATTTAATATCACAATAAAATATCAGGAATTTTTAATTCTGGAAGTGAACTAATCCTTTAATAAAAGGTTGTTTTGCTTTTATGTTTTTCTAAGCAATTGGACTAATAATGTTAGGCTTGTGGACAATGTAATGGGTGGAAGAAAAATATTGTGGACTATTTCATGACTTTTTCTTGAATTTGCCATTTTCCACAGAGAACCACCATAGCGACCACATAGAAATGCACTAAAATACACTCTGAGAGACATTACACAGGTTATACTGTTATACTCAACAGCTATTAGAATAAGGAATGTCTTATTTAAGCCACAAAATGGCTGCCAACTCTTGTTGTGAAATTGAATGTCGTTTTTAGGGTAATTATAAATTGTAATAGCATTTGAGTGCCTGTTAAACAATATTTACACAATGCACGCCCTCTTCGCTACACCCCTTCCCCCAGAAAAAGTGTGTAATGTAGGATTAGCGAATCCTTCCTCCGGCTTTGCATGACATGAAGATAATTTCTCAGTAGATCTAAAGACAAATGGGTGTTTATCTGTTCATGTGAGGAAAACACAAGACTGTTGAGCTGTGACGGGGGGTGGGGGGATTGGGGCTGGGAATAATGCCTTACCTTCCCTGGCAGGACCTGGATTGAAACAAAATGGCACCCCGGGCAAAACCAAGACTCTAAAACTGAGGAGGTAAATTGAATTTTCCATTTTGTTTCCTACACTACACTAATAACATCAGACCCCCTCATGAACACCTTCATTAATTTCCATCTAGCATGTCTCACAAAAGAGGCATTGATGAATGCCCTTTCTATTGCCTCTCTCTCTCTCTCTCTCTCTCTCTTTCCCTGGCAGGAGCAGAGCAGAACATTAAGCAATGAAAGCAAGCCATGTTTGAGCTGTCTCTCTCTGCTGGAGGGATGCTGTGACATGGTTGTTGGGGTTCATTGGCTGTCATCATTCCCCCTGCACGCCTCGCTCAGCAACACAAAGTTTCTTCATCCCTTTGACTCATGCTTTTCTAATGCAGTAGTTTAAGCCCAGCGCTTACAACTGTGAGCTAACATGACATTTACCACAGATTCCCGCTCAGCTGCTCTCTCAGGCCAGAGGCTCACAGTGATCATGTGGTGTCATAACAGGCGGAGTGTGGCCTTGTGGTCTCTGTGTGTTTTGTCTGTGACGCTGCAGCATTAATAAACAGAGATTCAATATTGAAATGAAGAGCACATGCCCCTCGGATTTTCAAACCAAGTGATTTTTCAGTGTAACTTTACATGTTCTTTTAAATGAAGTTGCTTGATTATTGTAGGTTAAAAAATGTAAATGCACGCTGATCTTTTAAAGAGAAACTCCACCCCAAAATACATTTTTTTGTCATTAATCAATCACCCCCATGTTCCAAACACGTATAAGCTTTGTTTGTCTTTGGAACACAATTTAAGATATTTTGGATGAAATCCGGGACGCTTGTGACTGTCTCATAGACTGCCAAGTAAATACCACTGTCATTGTCCAGAAAAGTATAAAAAGCATTATCAGAATAATAGTCCATCTGCCATCAATGGTTCAACCATGACGTTATGAAGTGACGAGAATACTTTTTGTACACGAAGAAAACAAAAATAACGACTTTATTCAACAATTGCTCAACAGTTCCGAAAACAACTAAGCTTTTACGGGTTTGGAACGAGATGGGGCTTAAGTGATTAATGACAAAATTTTCATTTTGGGGTGAAGTATTCCTTTAAGTTCAGTTTCAGTTTTGCTTTTTCATCCTATTAAAAAAGTCATATATTTGAAGTACATTTATTTGATTACGGTGGTTCAAACGCTTAATTTTGTAGGACTTCATATTTCTGCTACTTTTTGTTTTTAGTCAGATTATACCTTCAAGTATCTGAACAATACGAGCAGCCCGTCAGAGCGATATATCATTCGAAAACATGTGAGGTCCATCGTTAAAATTCCAGTAGGTTGGTAAAAGCTTTGTCATCAACCTGCATTCACTTGTGTTCAGTCAGGAGAGTAAGAGGGCTCTGTGTGCAATGAATGCTCCTGAAATTGAAATTCAAATGGTAGCGCACATCTAACCAGTATCAGCTGCTCTAAGATTCCTCTCTAGCCTCACATTACTGAAGACGCTTGATGGAAGAAGGTAAAAACCTGAATTATAAAACTTAAATTAGGTCATGTAGATAGCTTTTAAATCAGTGCATTATATTTCATCACGTTTTTGATTTATGGAAGCATGAATTCTAACATCTATAGTAGATATAGTTCTAATACCCTTCCTTCAACTACACATAAGACCAACAACCAGAATCATCTGATTGAAGTGTTTTCCATTTCTGAAAATCTTTAATGGGTATATTATATGGAGATGACATGCAGATGTTGTTACAGTATTAGTGTGATGCATGTGGTGTCTGCATATGAAATTGAGATTAAGGAAAGCTTTTAGGCCTACTTTGGCTGTGTACTAAGGATAGAGTGTGTAACCCATCTTATATTTATCTGGGGCGACATTATTTGATCAATTTAATCAGAGCTTATCAGCACTTTTTTTTTCTTTCAGAAAAGATAATAAACGATTCCTGAATTCTGAAGGATCATGTGACACTCGAGCTCCAAATTCAGCTTCGTCATCACGGGGATAAATATTAGCCTGTTGTCCACTGAGAGAGAAAAAAAGAAGATATATCAAAGGGCTGTTTGATATATCTTTTTTTCCAGTTACCTTAAATAGAACAGAAACATTTCACAAAATCAAATTTTAAATATCAGTAAGACATTTTGGCATATAAATTGATTAGTTCCACATAAACTTGCTGTCTCAGGGACACGATGCACAAGTCAGTCACGCAAGGCTATAATTAACCTAGAAAGCTTTCATTTCAGTTCTCAGTTCAATATCAAACTCTTTGCATGCAGCGAAGGAACAGATGTCCCATTTGGATCCTCATCTGTTTGTAGTGAAGGTATGCAAATATGTTCCTCACTTGCAGATTTATTTTACTATAAATAGTGCACGTGTGGTGCAAAAATCTTATATTTATTTTATAAAAAAATTCAAAAACAAACTATTATGTGGTTCATTCTAGGTGCTCGATGTCAGATGAACAACAGTCATTCCAGACCAGCCTGAACCAGAACTACATCATGACAAACAGAGGCTGACACCTAGTGGTGAGATCTGCTTTCTACATCGGTAAGAATATACTGTACATACTGTAGAAACTCTTTTATAATCTAATTCCACTTCATTAAATGCCAGTGTTTTTATACTGTGCTTAATATTTAAAAATGTGTTCACTTCTGAACTATAGAACAAAATGCTAAACTAGTTCAACAGTTTGACAGGGCATTCAAATCCCCAAAGGGGGCAGCGTGTGCACACTGAAGATCCTAATGTAAAGACACAAGATGTAGATGTTTTGGCCGTTCACAAAATAATTTTATTTTATGAAACATGAAGTATTAAAGTGTGTAAAACAGAGTGAATTATATAATAATAAACAAAGTCACATGACTTCATCATAGTATGTTTAATAAACTACAGCACGTGGTATGACTGCTAGAATTTCCTCATTTTGTGATGTGCAATTTAGAGATTTAGAGAATTTAGGATTAAATTATGTAGATGAATGTAAACTAATCATGTACACGAAAATGATTTTTGGTATAGACACTACAGAAACCATCATTCCTAGCATGGGAATTTAATGAGAAGACTTAAAATGTTGAAATTAAGTATTATTTTATGTGCTGAGCAAGATTAGAAGACAGGGAGACTTGACAGCATTCAATGTTTAGTTTGAGTTTGGAACCTTTTCAGTTACACTTGAGCTTTTGCTTAAACTGAGGGTGGAAACAGAGAAACGCTTAGTTGTTCTACACAAGTAGCATTTACTATTTACCATGCTCATTTAATATTTAAAATGCTATTGCTTGCTAACAGGTTGCCTTTATTTTTATAGTGCTTAATGCAATAGGCCTACAGATTCAAAGCAGTAATCAGACTATTGAACAGTAAAGTAACAGAAACAATTGTGCAAACTTTAAAAAAATAAATAAAATAAGGCTAAAAATAGTATCATTTATTCAGCTACAGTCAGTTCAGTGTTGGTTCAGTTGAAGTTCATTTCAGTTTAATAAGTGTGTAAAGTTCATTCATTATGAAACTAGTTCTGTTCAGCTCTCAGCAGCTCTACTGAAGACAGCACTGTCATTATTCAGTTTGATTCAGCTCAAAATCACCACTTCATTCACAAAAGTTATGAATTTGATTAACTTGGAATCGATGTACGTGGCTAAATACAGTAGATCATTTTAATCCAACACTTTTTTTTGTTTATACCACAGTTTCATGACTGTAAAAGTATATTTAGCCATTTATCATATAGTAACCATTATGTTGAGCTGAACTAAAATGAGTATTTAAAAAAAATCTCGGACCATTTTCTGACTTGTAGAGAAAGTTAACACAGACCTACATGTCGTTCTGTTTAGAGTTAGTGACTTGCAGTGGACTAATTTTCTGGAGCTTTCCAACTACTCATTCTATCCATCTACCAATCCAAATAAAAATAAACATCTACCTAGCAACCGCTTATAACCTTCAAACTTCAACTCTCTTTGCAAACTTCCAAAATATTAGAAGTACAGACACTTTAAATAACCTTCACACTTCAGACAAATTTTCACACAAGGCTTTGTCAAGACAACATTTAAAGTTAGCCTTGACAGACTTTCTTTTCTTGTTTATCTTCAAGATTGTTCTGCTAGGAGCAGATAAAATGGCACATTGTTCCCACATTAGGCAAATCTGCTCTACAAGAGCACACACTGACACGTCTCATCCATTTAGCATTGAGTGCTAGAGCAGACGTTGTGTTCTCCTGAGGGACTTGGCTTTCTTAAAAGGCAGGGCATTTGAAAATACATGAGGAACAGGTGCATGACAGTCAGCAAACCATGTGGACAGATCGAGGAGAGACTGAAATTAATTACACTAAAAAGGAAGTCATTCAGAGACTCCTGTGCATCATAAAACCAGGTGAGCTCAGGACAAGACTCATCAGTAATGATAAATGACAGTAGCCAGACACCAGACACCTTAAAAGTTACTTTATATAGGTCAACAACAGAAATGAAATTCAGGGCTGCAAAGGGACTGGTCACTTTTTTATGTTTTACGTTCAGACAGGGATGTGGTTCATGCTCTAGTTTAAGTGTGCAGGTGACCAAATCAGATCACAAATATAAAGTAGTGTTGGCACAGTGGATAAGATACATGCCTTTGGTGTGAGAGACCCGGGTTTGAATCCACTGTGAGACACCAATGTGTCCCTGAGCAAGACACTTAACCCCTAGTTGCTCCAGAGATGTGCGACCTCTGACATACTGTATATAGCAATTGTAAGTCACTTTGGATAAAAGCGTCAGCTAAAATGAATAAATGTAAATAAAAAAATATTTTTTTTCCTTCATCAGTCATTTTATCTACAGTACCTATATTTTATGATATAAAAGAATAGTCTACTCAGAAATGTAAATTCTATCATCATTTATCATTTATCCTGACCTCACAGATTTTAAAATATGTTATTTTGTGTTCCCCAGAAGAAAGAAAGTCACAAGAGTGATTAAATGATGATATAATTTTACATTTTGGACAAACTATTCTTAAATTTCTTTTGTGTGTGTGTACGTTTGTGTGTGTGTATATATATATATATATATATATATATATATATATATATATATATATATATGTGTGTGTGTGTGTGTGTGTGTGTGTGTGTGTGTGTGTGTGTGTCTTTTGTTCTTTAAATAATTGGCTTATTGTCTTCCTTCAGTGCTATTACTTTTATCATGTAAATTTGTTTTAGATTAATTAAATGATTACAGTACATTATTCATTTCAACCATTTTAAATTCAATTGTTGGGCTTAATTTCAGTTAATTTAGCATGTTGTGTTTTATTTATTTATTTACTGTAGCTAAATTCAATAAGTCTTTTATCATCTTCCATTCGTTATTTTGTCTGACCTCTGTCATAACTTGTGATGTCTAATATTAATATTAATATGGCTTGTTTGATAAACATGGCTATCTTTATGAGATATTAAATAAACATGCAAGAACAAGCAGAAAGGGAAATAGAATTGAGACACAGATAAAACTCAACCCATGTTTTCAAAAATCAGGAGCAGCATGCTACCAAAACTCAACTGATTCTGACTTCCTTCACCATTCTCTTTTATATCAAATAGAGCCCCAACTGTGGATTAGTTATGTGACATGACACAAACAATAAATTAATTCTACTGGATTCTACAGCTCGTCTAATGGAATTGTTGTGGGACCCCTTTGAATAATTTCTATGCTTTCTACCAGTATAGTGGCAGTCCTGCTGAAATGAAAGGGCATGTTAGCATGAAACTATGCAGAAATTAAGTAGTCTATAAACCATGTAGCATCCAGAATGTTTAATGCATGCACAATTTATTAGGGCCTAGCCTTGACCTAAAGTGACAGTCTGTTGAATGATAATACTGCTGCTATAGGTAGCAATAAAAAAGAATACAAAACAAAGCAGCTATTAAGCTGATAATCAGTGATAACAATTATGAAGGATGACATTATATATATATATATATATATATATATATATATATATATATATATATATATATATATATATATATATATATATATATATTTTTTTTTTTAAGATGCTCTATGTAAGATTTTGACTACTAAAGCATAGAAATACCATAATATGTTTGCAGATATTTAAGAAACATGCTAAGTTAACATACTTATCTTAAAAAAAAATGCTACAGTCAGTTATTCTCATTTGAAAATGTGCATTCTGGGCTGGAATGTCAGTCTTTGTTTTGGTTTTTGAAACCCGCCCACTGACAGTTTACCCAATTGTATTTCAGCACCCCAGGTTGCCAGTTGGCAGAAAACACAGCTTATTTCATTTCATTCATCGTCAAGTGCGCTCGTTCCTGTTTGTGTCGTCAAACTGGCAACCTGTGTGTGCGTCAAGTCTGAGATGGAGACTTTAAAGGGTAACTAAACCCCTGGTCAGAGCCTGACTCCACCCACTGGCAATATTTGAAAAGTGCTGAAAAGTGGGCAGAGCACAGCAGGGGTAGAGGGGATGAACCGAGGGTGGGGCTGAGTGCGTGGGGCGTGAACCTGAGACCCGCAGTGACGGATTGACAGCTGCTGTCAGAGTCGCTAAAATGGAGAGTGACTGTAGTGACCATACCAAACTGCGGTCTTAACTCCCGCACCGCGTAACTTTTCAGCGCGAGCTGTGTGGAGAAGCCCATTTCCACCTCCATCGCGTTGAAGAAGCAATTCCGCGTAAAATGCAGTTTGCACACTCCAGCTCTAGGCGGGAACTCGCGGTCTTCCAGGCCAAGTGCATGCAACCACTGGCGCCTAATTTTCAAGTCTGCTTGAAAACTATGCAGTCCAGCAGTGCTGTCGCAACCAGCAACACTACACCTATGTACCATCCTGATCATTGTAAATAAATCTACTCTAACTTGAAGCTATCCTAACTGATGCAATACTATGCTACTAACTAACTATGCTTCTAACAATACTTACGTTACACTAACAACTATGCTAATTAAAAAAAACTACATAGGCTACACGAAATAATCTAAATAACTATATAAATGCTATGCTAAATAGATGCTATAATAGTCTATCCTGGTCGTTTTCAATACTCGCAATTCCATCTGACTCTACAGTCCTTTTGACAGAACAAGATGGTTTTATACTGCCAAGGGCGTGGTAGCTCGTACCAAGGGGCGTGGTGAGCTGGAAACTGCTTACGTCACCTGCCACTGCCCACGTCACTTGCCACCGCAACATCCAATAGGAAAAATCAACTGCAGTAGCCACCGTTCAACCTGAAGAGGGCAGCACTCAGATGTTTTTACACCATATATTGTAGAATGAAAATACTTTATACTCAAATGTCAAAAAAGTTACTCGAATCAATGAACAGCACTAATAAAGCCCCATTCTTATAGATCATTAACTAAAAAAAAAGTTGGTTTAGGGTTTAGTTACTCTTTAATTTGGACTGCAATACCTAGTTCAACCACTCTGTGTCAATCCTACATACAGAACCTTATAATAATAATAATATACATAATTTTATTTTAATACTCTATTCAACGGCCAAGAAATGCATGTATGATCTTCTTGCCAATAGTTTGATTGTAAAATCAGAAACCACTGTCATGAGTGTCTGAGAAAATAATACACAGATACATCTGCAACTGCTTAACAAATCTGAAACCTGCACCTGACATGCACTTTACCTCTGACTACATTTCAGCTGGACTTGACACGATATATGATATGCAACTGTATGACTGAGTCTCAGCAACCGTTGCATGATTGCAAATGTTAGTATAGTCATTAGAGGTTATCATAACTCATGTTCCAGCTTGATTTAGGAGTCAAGCAATCTTACAAAAGGAAAAAAAAAATCTAATAATTGCTGCTATGGCATGAGGAACACCAAAAATCTCGGGATGAATGCTAATTGTGAAAATAGGACAAGACACCAGGAGAAGAAACCTTTACATTTGAAGTTTTGAAGTTTTTATTTTTATTTTTTTATTTCTCCTATCTGCCTCATTTCATAGTTCAAACAGACAACAGTGGCCTGACATATTTACTGAATCAAGAATTCAACATACAAGTCTGGCCAGGAAAAATCAATGCTTGGGCAGAAACTCGGAACTGTCACTGAGGTAGACTAGCATGTAACAAAGTGCATTGAAATGCAAACTGACCTTCAACAGCTACACATAACATTGCGCATGCTGGTAAATAGAATTGTTTTTGAAGTTTGTATGGACCATACATTCAAAGATTTTCTGTGAACACTGTTGCATGCTCCAAAATGGACAAGCAAAGTATTCATTGGGTTTCCGGTGCATGGCTAAACAGCCAAAAAAAACACAAAAACATGTTAATATGCCCTTGTTGGTAAATATTCATGGAAACATCATCTGTTGAACGTTAACAGTTGGGAGAAAATCAGATGTTTATCAGTTTATTGGATTCGTACAAGATGTCCTGCTGCTGTCTGTCAACTGAGAAATTGAGATTGTGAAAGAGGTTTTTGTCATATCAACCACCTTTAATCATGTTAAATAAATGTGATTTAATTATTTCAAAATAATAGAGATTATGATTTGAGCAACCCTAAATTAATGGGGTCTATAATGCACCTTTTTAAAACGTTTAAGCCCCCAGCTCCCAAGGCTGCATGAAAAACAATAAGAGTACTGATGTTGGAAGTATAGTTTGGCTGATTTCGGTGGAGTGTCTTAATAGGCTACAGTAAATCCTTGTCCTTTTATCTCTACATTACCAGTCCAGCTTCAAGGTTAGTTATAGTTTTGCCTTACGCTCATGATATTTTACTTTTATGGCATTGTAAGGGTCATAGTGCATGTGGATGTGTGCTGACATACACCAATGCCATATGTTAATCCAAAATATCCTATTATCCAAACTGATATTTGTATTCAAGTATAAGGAACAGTGGAAGCAATATATCATAAGAGCATGTTCAAGTTTAAGTATAAGATAGGTTACACAAATTAGTACATTAGTTAAAAGCAGAAAAGAAGAGAAAGAGAATTGTTTGCAGTTATTTGTTACATTTTTATAATTATCATAATAAGTGCCTTTATGGTTTATGTTTAAAGACTAGTTATTTTTTTGGAGTAAAGTAGCCTGCATGTAGCATCGGCAAGATCATAGGTTTGGTTCCTTAGAACTGCATGAACTGAGACAAAAAAATTATAGCTTGAATGTAATACAGAATGTATAGCTTGAATGCAAACGCAATTAGAAATATTTTTTACATTATTCCTTACCCTAGACAGCCATGCATTCCATAAAGAACTGGATGAGTGAAGTTTGTGTTGTCTACAGTGTATGTATCATGCTGTTGCAAAGTTTTATGCTTGTACTGGCTTGCAATGATTTAGTGTAGTGGAATGTGCTTTTCTATACAAATTCTCTTATTGATTATTTTGATCAATGTGATCCCAGCACTAGTTTCAAGTCATTGGTGGATGTTGATAGACTTGGACTTCATGATTGTACTTGTATTAAAAAATACAATCATTTAATAAAGGTTTTATTACAGGGAAAGGCTTTCCTCAGCCTTTTTACCTCAGGGGTAAAAATCTTGCATCTTGCACAACCAGATGGTGGTGTTTATATTTTATAATGATTTCACCCCTGAAGCTAATTTCTAATTGGTTAAAACAATGTTACAACTCATCTTGTTACAACACTCTTCAGTCTCTGGTACATTGTCCCATGTTGTATAATCTTTGTGAATCCAACCAAACTGCTTCGGAAAGTTTTGTTACCTCCCTCCCTTTCTGATCAGCCATGAGATGTTAAAACTTTTTTTTTTAATATGTAGGTAAAAAGTATTTCGATTTTATATAACAAATTAAACAAGTCACCCTGCTGATTCAGATGATATACACTGCAGAATTCATTAACATGATGACAAATCAAATGACAAACCAGAAATTAAATTAATTAAAATAGCATTTTGTTCTGTATATTAATTTTTTACATCTTATCTTCTAATCATTTTATAGTGCTTTATGCAGACAGATCTTTTCAACACAGATAATTATTAAACAGAAAAGTATGAGAATCAGTGATGCAAACTTGATGCGAAAGTAAAACAATAGTGTCATTTTTCATCACAAATCAGTTCAGAAACAGTGTTGATGTTGCAACATTCATCTGTTATGAAAAAATCAATTCATCTGTGCAGCAATAGTGTCTTATTCAGCTCAATTGAAGTTTTGTTCTCATCCGATAGTGTCAGTGCAGTCAAATTGCTAATTTTACTTATTATCAAGTATCATTTAAACCCCAACTAAGCAAGATGACAGTGGCAAGGAACCCAAACTCCATCAGATGACAGAAATGCTTACCTAATTGGGTAAACCAGGGGTTTTTAAACATTCTCTTATTGAACACATTTAGTTAAGGCCTTGAATCTCTGCTCAGCTTCTCAACCAAGTGTTGTTGTTTTTTTTTCCAAATTAATATATCCTGCATTTTTTTTAATAGCCAGGATGTTGGGTGGGCAATATATTAAACATCATATTTCCCTTTCTTAAGAAGTCTCTTGTCTTCCGTCCCTTCTAAGTGTCATGCCATGCTATGTGCAGGAAAAGTAAGGTTTTAAAGGGGTCATATGATACGATTTCAAATTTTCCTTTCTCTTCGGAGTGTTACAAGCTCTTGGTGCATAAAGACGATCTGTAAAGTTGCAAAGACTAAAGTCTGAAAACCAAAAAGATATTCTTTATCAAAGTTAAGACTCTGCCATGCCCCCCTAAAACTTTGTGTGACAGTTCCTTTGCTATTGAATGTTCAAATGCAGAGTTTTGCGCATTGCATGTGTGTGTGTGTGTGTGAGAAAGAGAGAGAGAGAGAGAGATGGTCACACAGTGGAGTGAGGTGTCTTAACAGTCCGTGGCTTGTGTACTGCAAATACATAGGAGCTTCATCACTGTATCTGTCACATGACTCTGTTCCTCTTTCAGGCTTGAACTGATGGTAAAACTAAGGACTTTATTAACTGTATTACATTTATTTTGAAAGATGAAGTTCGCGATTATGGAAAGGGGCATTACATTTCCAACAAGTGCTTGCGGTGTTCGGCCAATCACAATGCACTGGGTCATTTGGCCAATCAGTGCAGACTACTCTTGTCAGAAGGACAGACTTTGTAGAAAAAATGATGCGTTTGAGAGAGGCGGAGCATAAAGGACATACAATAATGTACAGTATTTGAAAAATAATGTGCATTAAAGCATGTCAGAGTATTACTGATGGTTACACCAAATACACAAAATAATGATCTTTAAAACATCATATGACCCCTTTAAAGGTTTCTTTATCATGGACTTTTTATATAGAATTCTTTATCCACATAAGATGGAGTGTTCATCTAAAAATTCTAAGATCTTATCAATCACTTATATCTTGGACAATATAGCACAAATGTAATCAAATATGGTATTTCCAAGTTTTTAGATTTGCAGTAACATCAAAACAGACTATAAAATGCTGTTTTCAGTTAAATGTATTCTTTGAATGCACGTGAAGTTACAACAGTCATAAAACTTTATGAATACCTTTTATGCTATAGGTGAACCCCTTCACACTTTTTATTGGTATATACATATGATGCTACATTTGACTTCTCAAACATTTTGTAACTGTTTTTGAGGTGAATAAACTATGTGGAAAGAGGCTTTTTGAGGATACAGAATAGAATTAATTGATTGCCGCAGATTGTTTGTTTTATCTGTAGTTTCAAGGTCAAATGAATGCTTGGCCATCACAGTGTTAATTATTAAAGTTGATGAACATGGCCTTCATCTGGACCTTATCAATGGAGTTAACTCCTTTCAGTAAGACACGTCACACACATTGAGATACAAACACTGCATTTGATAAGATCGACTATAGATTGGTACTTAAAGCTGATTATCGATCCATTCAGTTGCCAATAGAATCCGAGAAAAATGTTTCATTCATTTTAAATCCAATTAAACTGCATGCAAATGTAACAGATTAAATGTATAAATCCAAAGCATAACAAAACAATGTTAGTAATTATAAATTCCTAAAATCATGTGTGTACTGATGTTAAACAAGTCGTTTTATTGATTTATTTTGAAATATCTTTTATTAATGTTACTTACTAGCTCATGCCGGATGCCAGTTTGTTTGAACTGACTGAACTCACTGATGCTTTGAGGTTTTGGGCAGAGCACCAGTTACCAGCGATCAATGACCATTTATACAGAAGTAACCTGTCAAATTAAGGTTACGATAGTATAAAGTTCTTGCAAGCAGATAAACACTTTGCCAATTCATACAGCTTTTGAACCTCTCCTCATCACCCGCTGAGGGAAATACTTAGAAGAACTCTGCTGAAAATATGACTAATCATTTACCATACTAGCTCATCTGACACAACAGGGTTTTGAATACAAAATAATATTATATTATACTTTTTGTTGTTGTTGTTTAATATTCAAATGATGCATGTTTTTCCTTTTTTTTGTGACAATAGAAGATATTTCCTGGAATTCCTATTTGTGGCACTGATGCAACCTCAACCTTTTAGTCATCAAGAGGTTTTGTGTTGCAGACAAAACATTAAATTGTTTGTATGGGGTGTACAAATTGTTTGTATGGTTTGTTTTGAGAAGTCTGGTGGTGAAATATGAGTTACAACAGGTACACAATACATCCATAGAAATGTACGTGCCTGATACGTACATAGCATGACCTCAGCATAAATGTTATGTCATGGCTTTTAAAAAAATAAACAAACATACTTAAATCTTTTCAATGAGTTTCAGAGAGTTTACGCCCCATACCCCCCACCATCCCACCAAAAAAATCACACATCTCAAAGACCTTGAAGCTGTTTCTCAACTTTGGAATACTAACAAAGTACAGTCTACTGGCCGTCAGGTGGAGGTGTCCATGGACTCCGTTCAAGGACACGCACAAACACACACACACATGCCTACACCTATCCAGTATTTTTTCTTAAAGGCATCTGGCACGTCATTAGTCGTGGAGTTACGTCAAGGGCTGTGGCTTGCGGTGAATCATATAAAAACCTTGCTAAGAGCACATGAGTGCATCTTCAATGATTAAAGCCACACTCTAGTTCCACCAGTTTCTGTCTCCCCAGCAGTCATGATACTAAGCATTGCCCTCATTTGGGCCATAGTTGTTGGACTCTGTTGTTGTCTTTGGCTTATCACAGGAATACGCAGAAGGTAAATACCCACAGATTTGTGACTAAAATCATCACAGGGATGGATGGGATTCACATCTGTTTGATAATTGATGTTACATATTTTTACAATCTCTAATGCTAAATAACAAACTTGCAGGGTACTTCTTTAAATGACAGATCACCTTAAATGATTATATGTTGTTTTTAGTTCGCTAGTTTTCCAAACAATTTTTGCTAGCACTGAATTGAATCGGCTACATGATGAACTTGTTTCTTGTTCTTAAACCCTGCTTTTATGAGATGTTTTTAACTGTTGCTGTGATTGTTTCAGACAGCCTGGGGAGCCTCCAGTAGAAAATGGTTGGATCCCTTACCTTGGTTGTGCTCTTCAGTTTGGTGCCAATCCTTTAGAGTTTCTTCGCAGCAGACAGAAGAAACATGGTCACATTTTTACATGCAAGATTGCTGGGCAGTATGTCCATTTCCTTTGTGATCCATTCTCCTACCATGCTGTTATCCGCCAAGGAAGGCATCTAGATTGGAAGAAATTTCACTTTGATGCCTCTGCAAAGGTAAGGAAACTAAAATGTTGCTTATTGCTAACAACAAAATGAACTACTTAAACTGGCATGTGATGACATGCATGTGTTCTTGCAGGCATTTGGTCATGAGAGCATGGATCCCAGTCAAGGTTACACCACCGAGAACCTGCATCAGACCTTCCTTAAGACCCTGCAAGGGGAGGCCTTGTCTCCTCTCATTGAGACCATGATGGAAAACCTACAGAGCACCATGCTGCAGTCAGGCATGCTGAAAGCCAAACCCTCCGAGTGGCAGAGCGATGGCATTTTTGCCTTCTGCTACAAGATCATGTTTGAAGCAGGTTACCTGACCCTCTTTGGAAAGGAATTGGACGGAGACCAGAGTATTGCACGCCAGCAGGCCCAAAAAGCTCTGGTGCTCAATGCATTGGAGAACTTCAAAGAATTTGATAAGATCTTTCCTGCTCTGATTGCTGGTCTCCCCATTCACGTTTTCAAAAGTGCGTACAGCGCTCGCGAAAATCTCACTAAGACAATGCTCCACGAGAATCTCAGCAAGCGTGCCAATGTGTCGGACCTCATATGCTTACGCATGCTCTTAAATGACACATTATCTACCTTCAACGAGCAGAGCAAAGCCAGGACCCATGTGGCCATGCTGTGGGCATCACAAGCAAACACTTTGCCTGCAACCTTCTGGACCCTGTTCCATATGATCAGGTACAAATCATATTTAGAAAGTGTAAAACTGCACAGTAGTCACTCCCTAGGGTTATCAACCAGCACAGATAAATGCGGTAATTGTAGTGTTGGAGATAGGGTTAGGGTTAGACTATACTGTAATTGCATTTAGAAGAAGATCTTAACTAACTTATACACTTTTCCTCTGATGTATAAGACAACAAAAATAGTTGTTGAAACTAAAAAAGAAAAAGAAAAAAAGAAACTCAGAAATTGATAATAAATTTAAAAATGAATTAGACAGAGTAATCTGTCTTGATAACCCCCCCCCCCCAAAAAAAAGTTCCCTGCTGTACTTGTTAAGTAGATGACACAACTTTTGCTTGTTTGCAGGTGCCCTGCGGCCATGAAAGCTGCTACCGAAGAGGTGAGGCGAACATTTGAAAGTTCTTATCAGAAAACCGATCCCATGAATTCTCGACTTGTACTAACAAGGGAACAGTTGGACAACATGCCAGTTCTAGGTGGGAACACTTTGAAAATATTTGAACATTCATGTACTCAATGTGATTAACATACCGGAATGTCATGTGTACTAAAGCTTCCCTGTAATTTCAGACAGTATCATTAAAGAGGCGATGAGGCTGTCCAGCGCGTCCCTGAATGTGAGAATGGCCAAGAGCGATTTCCTTCTTCACCTGGACAACAACGAGTCTTACCACATCCGCAAAGATGATGTAATAGCTCTGTACCCCCCCATGATTCACTTTGATCCTGAGATCTATGAAGATCCTCTGGTGAGAAAAATTGCAGCTTTCACCTAAAAAATATCAGAATAAACTTGTAAATGATGTAAGAATTAATCTCCTCATTAATGTGTTTGCATCTTCCACGAACAGACATACAAGTATGATAGATACCTTGACGAGAATGGACAGGAGAAGACCAGCTTTTATCGAAACGGACGCAAACTTCGTTACTACTACATGCCCTTTGGCTCTGGGGTAACCAAGTGTCCTGGCCGCTTCTTTGCTGTGCATGAGATCAAGCAGTTCCTGTCTCTACTGCTAGCGTACTTTGAAATGGACCTTTTAGACCCTGATGTGAAAGAACCGCCGCTGGACCAGTCTCGGGCCGGACTGGGAGTTCTGCAGCCCACCTATGATGTTGACTTTCGATACAGACTCAGATCTCACTAGGAATCTCACACTTATTTATGGACTGTAGACTTAGATGTAAATAATGTACATATTTTCATTGCATCCAAGCAGACAAATGTGAATAGGTTTTAATTGTGTTTTCTTTCTATTCAAGTTGATTTGAGAGAGATTAAAAAAATCTCCTTTTTAATACAATTCAGTAACATTTACTGCACTTATTCTGTTTATTCATAGTATTCTTCTCAATTCTTAAAATATCTGGCAGTATTCAATATTGAACATTGGTTAGAAATTTGGAATCACTCATGCTATTTCATTGGTGGTTTACCATTTTTGTAAAATGATATGCAATGTGCTTTGTGATTGCAGGCTAATTTTACTTTTTAAACAAAAGGTGCTTAAAGGTGTGCTGTAAGCAATTTTATATGGAATTAAATACAGAAAACGATCAAATATCAATGTAATAATTGACTTGATGAAGTGTTATGTCAAACTCTGTAACAGCCTTTTTAAACAATAGGGAAAAAAAATATATATTTCCGGTCAGATTCATGGTTTAGCCAATCAGAAGGGTTATTTTATTTGTATTTTTTGCCTTTGCCTTTGCGCGTTCACAGCGCACAGTCCATTTTTGGGCAGCCGGAAACTGTGAAAAAGGTATTTTTGGATTACGTTTTCGTAAATTTGGAAGGTGTAAAAAGTTAGTGGTTTATAATAAACGCGATTTTACACAACCAAACATCTTATAGTCAATATACACATTGAAATAAAGATAAAAATTGATAGCACTTAAAAGAAGAAAAAAAAGAGTTCACCGCTACAACCTTTTCATCGCTGGACTGAACGTTCAGACGCCGAGCTCGCTTGCTTCTGATTGACAGGTAAAAAAATACAATGGTTACATTTAAGCTGCAGTGTTGAAGAAAATGGGGCAGGTTTAATTTGAAAGAATTTCTGCAGATAATGTAAGTAAGCACAAATCAATAAAAAAGGGGGAAAACCTAAACCAGCATAAGCTATTGTGCTCTTGGTCAGTGTAGGAGACCAGTTTAAACTGGATAAGACCAGCAAAGCTGCTTTTTTCTTTTCTTTTTTCTTTCTTTCTTTTTTTTTTTAAATACATGATATAATATAACAACAACAGCAACATTTATAATAATAACATAATCTAGGCAATAGATTATAAACAATATTCAAAGCCCAGAATTCTTTCAGCAAGTCAATGTTTGTTACCCCCGTTTACCTTTTCCTTAACATCTGTTCATCACTATCACTATCTAAGGATGCCAAATGGTCAAAGGCAATCCTGACATAGACCTAAATCTAGTTGATAAACACATAGATTGTGTCAAGGACACATGCTTAGCAACCACCACTTCTGTTGATAAGCCTGAGCATAAGGCATGCAAATATTAAAGTGACTCTTAGTAACCCGGCTGTCTTCAGGGTAGGCTACAACGTGAGAGTGTACTCGTGTGCACTGCTGTACACTTTTTCCTTGACCTGATTATGTAATGAACCTGCCAACACGATCTACAAAAAATCACTTTGCATTAGGACGAAAAGTTTAGTGTAATAATGAATTATCTTTCCAATATAATGAGACACTTTCTCAGAATTAATTGTAAATTAATCCGCATGTGCAAATAAGGAAGTGACGGCACATTAGCAACATCTATTTGTGTCAATGCATGAACACAGCAAACATGGCAAGTTTTCATTAAAGTGAGTATTTCATTAATAAAAGAAGATTTTTGTGAGAAGTCATTATAATGAGTAACCAAGTCACAATAGTCACTATCTCATTATCACAGTAATAATTATAATGAAAAATGTTCTCCATATATGAAATACTCATTCCCATTGTTATGCCTTCTTGCTGCTGGGAATGGGTTTTCATTCTGATCAGTGAGTCAACATATTACGGTAACATTATGTATCATATTTCAGATGATATTGGTCTCATAGGTGATGAACAATAGTTGAATATGTGTTAAATTATAGTTCTTAAGAATATAGAGTTATATGCATTTAGTAAGGAATAGATGAGAGAGGTTATTTTTGGCCTTTTCCACAGAACCTGATGACAGTTAGCAGACAGATGCTGTTTGCCAGTGTAAATAATACATCTGAATTAGTTGTTTGCTTGTGACCTTCTACAGGGTTAGACTTGTTTGTGCAAGAATATAAAAGTGAAATGTCTGTCACGATATTTGCGGTTATTATCAGTCGTGGTGTAACTATTGCATGTCAGCCTTAGGCATTTTAGGCTCAGATGAAGTATCATTAATTGATAGAAAAAGTGCACGGCGGTTGTAATTGAAAAGTGAAGTAGTTCATTGTTTTATATCATCTTAACTGCTTCATAAAGATTATCTCAAGGCCATTGTGATATAGGATAATACTTCAGATGTGGAGTTGAGATATGGAAATGGACTATCTAGAAGCAAAGTTTCTGCTGTAGCCAAAGGCTGGCAGCTTTTAGTGTTTAATGTACAAAGTATTTACTCGCCTCACTTTTTTAATACCTGAAGAGGCCAATAAATCATTTACAAATGCAAATGAGAAATGGTCTGTGTGAAGTAAAATGTGGTTGCCAAAAGGGATTTAAACATTTGAGGAGAAAAACGTATCTCTCCAGGCAGAGACTGTGTAGTCCATACAGTATGTTTTCATTTGCCACAGCCATGCACTGGTATGACTGAACAGAGACAAGTATTTTAGTTACAATTCCTGAAGAAGACAAGGTTTAATGACAATAGTGAGTTAGAAAATGGCATAAAATATTGATTATTTGGCTAATGTTATGCTGACTATTTCAGTCCATATTGTCTACTGTTTTATAATATAACATAAAATTTTAAAACATTTTTAGTCTTGTAACATCTGGAACTTGTTTGAAAATCAGATTTTGATTTAGTGCTTGCTTACATTAAGTCATGGGACAGTATTTCATGGGTCTAGATTTGAGGTTGGTTTGAGATTTAACCCTACAAAAAAAAGCTATTCTAAAACTGTTTAAAAATTTAAGGTTGGTAATATTGTGATTTAAAAAAAGTACATTTTTATATTTTGCTATCTTTTTATAATGTTATATTCTATTATTATTATTATTCTATTATTTCTATTATAATATTATTTTAAAATGTAATTTATTACTGTGATGGCTGAAAACTGAATCACAGCAGTCATTACTCCAGTCTTTTCGGGTCACACGATCCTTCAGAAATCATTCAAAAATGCTGATTTGATGCTCAATAAACATTTATTATTCATATCAATGTTGGACACTTCTACTTGTGATGCATACATTTTTTAGGATTCTTTGATGAACAGAAATGTATTTGAAATGAAATGCTGTTCATACTGCATGAGCTTGCAGGAATCCTCAAATACAGCGTTTTTCACTTTATTGAATGAGCAAATTGTTTTCATATTTATTTTGCAATTTTAGAATTAAAATGGAGTTTGAATCAAAACCCTCGGTTTCCATAGCATGCTCACAAACCCCCCCCCCCCCCACACCTTCTGTTATCTTTGATATACAATGTTAAAAAACATGTTTAAGTTCAGATTTATATTACTAAGAAACTAAACTGTCATTTAGCAGATGCTTCATCTAAAGTGATTTTCAGTACACTAATTACAGTGACAGGCCCCCTGGAGGTTACACACACACACACACCAAATGACACAAACATTGACTAAAAAAGTAGTTTTTATAAAGAATAAACATCTAATTGTATCCCGCACACATGCAGTCTGGGGGGTAAAATACGTTTTTGAGTGTACAGAATGCCATCACATTTGTATATAGGCCATGTTGGTTTATGTACTCATACAGAAGAGAGAATTCAGTGTTGCTTCTGATGAAAAGAAAATGTTATATTGTGCTACTGCATGTGGAGGAGTTGAAGCAGAGTGTTTTTATCTCTAATAGTGGAAGTTGGTGCACATGCTCTGTTGAAACGAGACAAAAATGACGTGACATGCAGCTGCAAGCTCTCCGTTTTCACTTTTCAGTGAAGTGACAACAGTATTAATTGGTGAGGACAACAGGACCACACACTGGACAAGCTCAAACAGGTTGGCATAAAAAACAGTCACCTTTTGCAAATCTAGTCAAATAAAGGTCAGAAGAGTGGCTTTATGTCTGTTTTTGGAGATAGACCGTGGTTGAGTCTGTTTTTAATGTCCTACATAGTTGTGTTTCTGCTGCTGGAGTCACCCAGCCCTTCCAGAAACTCTGCTGGTAAGTATCATGGCTTTGGCATGTCTGTTACATTCATGGTTGAAGGTATGACAAAAATGTTAGTTAGGAAGTATCGTCTTAGCACACTTGTGTAAACCTATAACTGTGATTCTTTTTTCCTCAGAACTGCAATATGAGCTTGAAGAGGCCGATAAAAATGTAAACAAATTTTTAAATAAATATAAATCGGTAAAGACTGTAAGACAAATGTACATCTGTTTTGAAGGGGGAAAAGGCAAATTATGCAGTTTCTTAAAAATAAATAATTGTATTAATGATTATGGTTAGTGATAACTAGATTTTAATAAATGCTAAATTAGCTATCCTGGTGTTCAAAAGTTTGGGGTCAGTAAGATATTTTAATGGATACTTTTATTCAATAAAGACGCATTTAATTTGTTCAAAAGTTACAAGTAATGTTAAAATAACCTTCTGTTTTAAGTAACTGCTATTCTTTTGATCTTTCAATTAATCAAATAAATCCTCAAAAAGTAAAAAAAAAAAAAGTTTTCACAATATTGCTTGTTTTTTTATTATTTGTGATCAATTAAATGCAGCTTGGACATGGAAAGACATGAAAACATTTTACAGATCTCAAACTTTTGAATGCTAGTGTATATATTTGTTCAGGATCGGATTAGATGTTTCCTTTTTAAAGATATCAATAAGTAATGCAGACACAAACAGAGCCTGCTTTGAAGCACACAAGATTAGGATTAGTATGTCCAAAACAACAATTCGGTAAAAAAATGTATCAAAGCTGCATGGTTGCCATACATTTGCTTTATTTTTATGAATTTTTTGGTGTGTGTGTGCGCGTGTTTTCATGCTTTAAAGCTAATAACAATAAATTGCCAAGAACTGCCTGTGTTACAGTAGGGACTGCAGATTTATTTTAAATGGTCTCATGATCATACATACTGAAAAATCCTTTTAGATTTCAGCGTGTGCCGTTTGTAATAAGTGGATGTAATCAGGATTCAGCCCTTCTGACTCGTAAGCCTGGCAGATTTGGCTTCTCAATGCTTCAACTTGTTCATTTATATCAAGATCCAGAGAACCATGGGTCAGTTTTGAAGACAGTTGACCCAAAAAAAATAAATAAAAGTCATCATTTACTCACCCTCAAGTTCTTCCAAAGCTCTATGAATTTCAGTCTTTGACAAACATAAAAGTTTTGATATTTTGAAGAATACAGCTCATGTTCCCCATTGACTTCCATAACATGAAGTCATAGAAGTAAATGGGGACCATCAACTGTATGTCTTTGTGTTCAGCAGAAAAAAGAAAGGGTAAGTAAATGATCATTGAATTTTTATTTTTGGGTTAACTATTCCTTTAACAGTGTTCCTACTTTATATTAACTGGCCTTAGCTACTATGTACTTATTATTTCAATGATTCATATGGTACAATGCACTAACTGTGTACACATGTATTTAGATTGAATTTATTTATTTTTAATTCCTGCATGGCATTACTTCTGTAATTAATTTGTGTAATTACTTTTATAGATTATTACACTGTTGCGCCACCCTTTACACTTTAACCCAGCCTTAAACCTACCCATACCACCAAACCTGGGTCTAACCTAATTCGTATCCCACCTCAACTGCAGTAAAAGTGTTTTGCAATACAATATGAACACAATAAGTACACTGTAATATTTTTTTTTGATGTAAGTACATAGGCTAGCTACGGCCACTTGATATAAAGTGGGACCCAGCTGATTGCTCTTTTCTTCATTATATCAACTGTTTTTGGATAGTGAGCAAGTAGGAAAGGGTGTGATTTCATGGGATGATTTCTGTGTTTTTCTTTCCTTCACTCTTGAGTGAATGAGGTGATAAGGATCTGTACGGGATAACATGAGTTACTTATTGCACCATCTGTTAGCTCCACATAGTCACCTTGGTAAAAAACATTGTTACTCATTGTCGACATTTACCTGTTATTTAAACAGGATTACATGGAATATGAATCATAATTTAAGGAGGAGATCATATATGAATAATATTAGCATTTGTCTGTTAAATCAAGCAGTGTGATTCTTTGTGCTCACGCCGTAGGCTCGCTGCTATTCTGCCTTCGGCCACCAGATGGCAATATTTTGCCATCACTAAAAACGACCTCCATGACAAGGAGCTGTAGTTCTCAAAAACAGCAAGGCAGTCAGAATAGAGAGAGTCTTTTCATCTGTCTTTAGCTTCTTTAGTGACACTCCTGTACAAAGTCCATTAAGGCTGGACATTGTCCAAATAGGGTTTTAGGTCAAAAGGAAGTTGATTTCCATTTACAGAACCTAATTTTGACCGTGTTTTACCTAAAACTACAACTAATAAAACACTTCAGCTGTACATAATTGTTTTATGATTTGTACTTTCACAATCCAGAATCTTTTAACAAGTTTAAATAATTAACCTACTATTGTAGGTCTGTTCATTTTGAGTGGTGGATGATATTGTCAGGGGATATATTCACTCTTTTCATTATTCCCCTATACATTTTGCTTTAGGTTGAGTATGAAGTATGCAACAGTAATGTTGTGTAGTTTAAAAAAATTGACAGAAATAAGACAAAATTCTGATGTCCTGTATCATTAGATTACTGTTGTTCCTTTGCATTATGGAGACAGTTTTTGCAGAAAAACAGTGACTTATGACACTAAGGAAGCATTTAGTGGTGAAGGGGTCCGTGGCCGCTGTATGGCAGGGCAGGAATGTGCTCTTGACTTTGGGAGGTTTATTTGTGCGGCGTTCATGGTTGGAAAATGGATTGTTATTATTACGCTCTGTATCAACAACTCTGTGACCCAGTTGTGAGATATGAGTGAGCAAGAGAATTAGTGTTCATTATACATAAACTTAAGCTTGACCTTTTCTGCCAGAGAATTTATGAGGTTCGAAATGTTTTAAATAATATTCCATACAAATATTTTGCCCTGGATCTCTCGCAATGAAACACTCGTGACACTCGTTGATGAATTACTGCACAAAAATGCAGGTTTGCCTTTATTTATTTTCAAACACAATAAAAACTAAATAAGAATTATTCACATTGTTGCCTGGATCAATTCTGGCAAAACAAATGAACAGAAAAACATCCCTGGAACTCTAACATAATTACTCAAAAAACACCTACAGTTATTTTTTTTCCTTCATAAATAGGCGCAAACAAGTACCATAAAAAGATCTCATATAGACACAGTGTAGAGGAATAGTAAATGATCAGCCATATGCCAGGGTTATACAGCAACTCTCCAATCTGCCACTGTTTCTTCTAATTAACACCATATAAGCATCTGACACTTTCATACACATAGTTTGGATGACATTAATCAATATGCCAGAAGTGATACAAAAGAAGTATTTTGCGTAATACAAAATAAACTTTTCTTTAGGACTTTCCTTAATGAATCATTTCATCAACCTTAACGTTATTAAACTTGGGAAAAGAATACTTCTTTAGTCTCTTTAGTCGGTCTAATCAACAGCGACATCCGCTGCCAAGAAATTACCCCTCTTGGCTAATTATCCCTTTTCGAGTTTTAAACGAACTGGTGTGGTCCAATTCAAAATCACATTGTTACTAGAAAAAAAAAAGTTGAATTCTTATACTCTAGGAGTAACACAGATTCTATTTACAGCTTGAAACAACCCGTTCGGCCGTTCATAACCTTCCTATGAGCCACTGTTTTATACTTACAACAGAACTCTGTTTCTAAGGCAGTTGACTAGAAAAGATCATTACAGAGAGGAAGAATGATACGACGAGAAAGAGGAGCGGGCGAGACGCAGGAGTCATATCGTCTGCATTCTTTTTTTGTGGCTTTTTGTTTCTTTTCTGTTTTCGGATTGCGATTTCCCTCTTTGTACAAAAAAGAAGTTCTGTTTTGGCTTTCGTTCCGCCGTTTGTCAGCGAGAGCTTGGAGTCTCCGACGCGCAGCGGTAAGTGCTTAGAAACCGATGGATTGACACAACCTTCCTGCGAGGCAAATTGACCTACGCAACGTCTTAAAAACCACAAGCAATCTCCAATAAAACACACGTCTACAGGGGGTTTCCTTATTAGGACGCGGAACAATAGGAGGGCGTTAAAAGTCAATATCATTAGAGAGGTGATTGCATTGAAACTAATTTTAGCATACAATTTACATGTTCATGCTAGCGATGATTTAAACTCTATTTTAAAGATCCAAAATGTCTGAATGTCAGAAGCTAGAAGGAGATACAAATTCCAAAGCCACCACGGTAGGGTGCACTAAAGTGTGAGCCATGAGAAAGAAAACATTCAAACGTTGGTTTGCTGATGCGTGGATTGTGTCTAGTCTAAAGTAAGCCTGAACAATACAGGTCCTGAATAGCTGTATTGGGATGAGGAACTGCCTTGGTTCTGTGAGCGTGAAGGAGCGTGGGGTTGGGCGAGTCGATCAGGTCAGGTACAGGGCTTTGTCCCTCTGCAGGGCTCTGTGGAGGGAGATACGAACAAGTCAACATGGCTGCTGGAGAAAATTGCTTATTATCCTGAATGATATGGCTAGTGTCCGCTCACCCATTGCCGCAGTAGTCAGGGGTCCAGTCCAGGCCCTGGGTCGGTCCATTCCTGCAGCCCGTGCGGTAGTCCATTGAAGGGGACAGGCCGGGTCCGGCGGAGGATGTGACATTTACCATGTTCTGATACTCTGCCTGAAGGGGGAAACCCTGAACACAACAGCAGATTACATATGAGATCTTACATGCTGCAGGTCCCACAAAGTCAAGGCCTGTAATGTATGAGAGCAAATGGGATCTGTTATATAATAATAAGTATTTATATGCTAGTATTGCAGCACAATGTTAAGGGAATAATTCTGGCCAAAATGGAAATTCATGCATTATTTATTTATTCATGGTCATCATGCTGTTTTTTTGTCAGTTAAACACAAAAGTAGACATTTTTAAGTAATGGTTACGCAGCTATTCTCAAAGTGACCAGGGGAAGCAATAAAATGGCTTTGCGTGGGCAACTGAAGTTATGTAAGTAGCTGAAAATGTAAGTAATATAAGGCTGTGCAATTACATTAAACAAGTAATGTTTTCATAGGCTTCACATATGCTTGGGGTCAGGAAGATTTTGGAAGAAGTCTCTTATGCTCACCTAGGCTGCATTTATTTGATCAAAAATACTGTAAGACAGTAATATTGTGAAATATCATTACAATTTGAATTAATTCTAATTTGGATGTATTTTGAAATTTCATTTCATTTCCTCCTCACATGATCCTTCAGAATGTTGAAAACAGGGCTGTTTAATCTTTTTGTGAATTCCATGATACATTTTTAGTTCAGGATTTATTTGTGGCATTTATTGTGGCATTTAAATAAATAGAAATACATTTATTTATAATAAACTTATTTAACCCCAATCTTGTGAACGGTAGAGTAAACTTAAAGGGAGAGGATGGTGATCTGTGAATAATGACTCAAATTTGGATCTGTTCACACAAATTGGACTAATTGTATTTATTTGTTGTTCATTTTTGGAGCTTGACATATTAAAGCTATAATGGCAAGAGCTCTCTCATGGATTCTTGTAGATGTTTACTTTTGAGTTCCACACAGCAAATGGGTCTGGAATAGCATAATTTTCATTTTTGGGTAAACTGTCCAACTACATAAATATTTAAACAGAGAGTTGTATTAAAGCCAGGCATGAGAATGCTGCACTAGCTTTCCTGTTTTTATTTTCTGAGAGAAACCAGAGCAAAGCAGCTCGTCCAATCTAATTCCAGCAAACATCCTACAGGATCTGAAGTGGACATGATGACAGTGTAGCGCAAGCAGCCTCAAATGAGCATTAATGAGGAACTGCATTCGGTGGTCGGAGAGACCGGTGGGGGTCGACGAAAAACAAACAGAGCAGATATTCTAATTTGAAGACTTCTTCTCTGCTCTTAGTCTAAGAAAGACTGCATGTGAAAAGGAAGTTAATCTCAGTGGTACACAAGAGAATCTGCCTGAAAGAGCAAGACAGCAGGTGGCTGCGTTTTTTTCCCCCTCCAGAGATTCTACCTATTCATGAATTGTTCCTCAAATTCTTCTCCTTCATTCGATCACAAAGGCTCCATCTGCCCCTTTGTGTCCCCCCCCCCATCACTGCCCCACCTCCCCCCAGCCCGCCTCGGCTCACCGAAAAAGTTGAACCGCGCGTTTTTGTTTGCTCTCCACAAATATGCAAAAATGAACGAGGATTATTACTCCCCTTTGGATTTAAAAACTCTCCCATAAAGGCAGGATCTGCGGAACAGGCTTAAGAACTCCCCAAACGGAGGAGAGAAAAGCCAAGTTTAAGCATTCGTACTCTCCTCCAAAAGATTGACACAGCCATACAAGGAGCCCTGTGGTAATCTAAAATTGGACTTCAGACAAATTCACACTATAATCTGCATGAAAATTAGACACTTTTTTGCCTCACGCCGATGATCATCCACGGCAATAGTTAATTTTCCTGCCGAGGAGTGATAAAAAAGAAGCACATGAAATTCAGTCAAGTAGTTGCTCTTTTAAATACAACGTTTCCCAGAATTCCCAGCGGGCACAGGAAGAGAAACTTACAACAATTGGTCTTTCATATTCAGATGTGAATGGCAAACTTTTTTTGCCGCAACAGTTTGAATTGGAAATAAGTTTTTCGCTTTCGTCCTTGAGGGAATCCTTGATGTTGCCAATGAAGAACACAATTCAAACACAAACAGCTCGTCACTCAATGCTGGCCCGGCGCTGTCATTGGATAGCGTGTCACCTGTTCTTCCGACCACCTGATTCATCTCTTTTTATGAAGCTAATCCCTGTTTACCCCAAGACAATGTGATTCTCCGCCCTCTCCTTCTCTCCAGCACCAGTCAGTCCTGCCTCCCAGCTGATGCTCATCTCTTAAAGAGCTTCCAGACACAAGGGTGCTATTCATTAGGACCTCATTACAACCTCATCTCAATCCCACTGAAGTTCCAGCGCAACTCAAGGCTATTAAGACATGAAACGGATCAACACGGAACTCACCGCGAGTGCTTAAGGAGACTTGGGCTTCAAACCTCTCTTTAACCACCTCTGCTTGAGATCTCTATTAGAGGAACGAGGGTTTAATTAGCACTGATGCTAATAATAAGGCTGCAGTCGAAACACCCTCTTCCTCCTCACACATAAACACAGTGGAAGTTATTTCAAAAGAGGTCTTTTTCTCTTTAATTGGATTTTTGGGGGGTTTGTGTGCGAACGGGTAGAGCCTTTATTTGCTTTTTCTTTTTTGCTGTTGTCTACGTCCTCCAAAACCAGCCTTCTCCTCCTATACACTTTAGCAGAGAACTAATTTAATTTCCTTCGGCCCGGTCTGAAAAACTGTTTTCATCAGATAGCTGAGGCGTTTTGTCTTCCACACTGATGTATTCATCAATCTCAATGTGAGTTTTTTTTTTTGTTCAACCTTAAGTCACATCCAAATCCTAATGCATCTGTTTATTACAGAGAGAAAATTGAAAATCTGTCTGTGTGATATGCTGGGATTTTTTTGCACAGTGTGGACATAAAACAAGCTGGCAGATATTAATGATTCCTCTCTTGACCTCATTCGTCGGTGTGAGAGATAGGCTGAGGGGGCCGGAAATGATGAAAAACGAAACGTTGCTGCATCTGCTGCATAAACAGCACTTCCTCCACTCTCACGTTCATACACACATATACGCTTTACTATCTTCTCCATGATAATGTATAATGGAAATTAGAGAAGAATCAGACAAGGCGGGTTCTCCAAGAGGTTTATGGAAAATAGATTGGAGGGGGGGCGGAACCTTTAATTGGCCTGACTTGGTGTCTGTCTTTCCTCTTTTTGGTCTTGCTCTAATAACAGTGAAAAGGCTGCTAATGGTTTTCTTTGATTAAAGTCAACATTAAACAAGAGTTCACAACTTAATTTAATTCCAGAATGTGATATATTTAACATTACAAGAAGAAGAAAGATATAGGGCTTTATGCTATCTATTGGGAATTGATTGGATGGTGAAAAGTGCTGTGTATATAAGTGGTCTTTGGTTGGTTTCAATTGTTTCCTATTTTAAAATTTTACAGTAAAACTATAATATTGTGAAATTATTACAATTAAAAATAATGGTTTATTTTACAATTTTACAGTAAAACAGTAAAATGTGAAATAATTACAATTAAAAATATTTTTTTTTTTTACAATTTTACAGTAAAACAGTAATATTGTGAAATTATTACAATTTTAAAAAATCCTATTTGAGAAATTTACAGTAAAACAGTAATATTATACAATTATAAGAATTAAAAATAATTATTTTACAATTTTACAGTAAAACAGTAATGTTCTGAAATTATAATTTAAAATAATTGTTTTCTGTTTTATGATTTTACAGTAAAAACAGTAATATTGTGAAATTATAACAATTAAAGATAATTGTTCCCTATTTTACAATTTTACAGTAAAAACAATTTTACAATGTAATTTATTTAGCTGAATTTTCAGCTGCAATTACTTCAGAAATCATTGTAATATGCTGGTTTACTGCTCAACAAACATTACTTATTATTAATGTTCAAACAGTTGTCCTGCTTGATATTTTTGTGGAACTTTTTTGAACAACATTTATTTAAAATAGATTATTTAAAATAGAATTATTTGCAACATTATAAATGTCTTCACTGTCATTTGTGAACAATTTATTGCATCTTTGCTGAATACAATTATGAATTTCTTTCATTTTTTTCTGTCTTTTGAATAGTATAGCATATAGGAACTTATTTTAAATATACATGTTGACTCAAAATTCAAAAGTATCTAAAAAGCAAAAGGTGCATTATTCATTGTTGACATAATGAATGGTTGTCTCACCTGGGCCATGGATGGGGAGTGCAGGGGCAGCTGGTGGCTGCTGAGCTGCTGTTGTTGCTGGTGGAGACTGAGGTGCTGGTGTAAGGGGGGGCTGATCTGCAGTGGAGGGGGGGACGAGCCCGCCATGCTCCCCATGTTCACTGCTCCTTGCATGGGCGCGTTGGGCCGGGATCCATTTCCTCGAGCTAGGCCTGGCTGCATCGGGGTCAGGTGGGGACTGAGTCCTGCCTGCTGGTGGTACGGAGAAGCCATGTAGAGACCTGGGTGAGACTGGCCTGCCCCGGAGAAAATTGGTGGCTTGGGTCCAAACATCTGAGAGGCCTGTGCCTTCACATCGCCTGGGTCATTGTAGCTCTAAAGAAAGTTAAAAAAGTGGTTAATATATATATATATATATATTTATAAATATTGGATTTCTCTGTATATTCCACTCAGTCCCCAATATCTCCATTCTGGTTGCATGCCTTAAATGTTGCTACACATTATATATATATATATATATATATATATATATTTAAATATTAGGGGTGGCACGGTTCGCTGAAAAAAACCTGTACACACAGTTCGGTACGTGCTGGGACTGCGGTTCAACTTAAATCCAAAGCATCTGTAATATGGTTTGCTATAAATAGCAGTTAATATATGTTTCTGTTGATGGATGCCCATCTGGATTCCCCGACATTACAACAATAGCGACGAGAAAAAAAAAAAACCTGGACAAACCATTCACTCTTGATCAATGTGAATGATTTATGCTGGAATATGAGCAGTCGTTTATTCTGTCATCATCCGGGTGCTGAAAGCGCGTGCGCACAGATGAGACCTGAACAGCACACGTTAATATGTATTTAAACTAAACTCATTTAAGCTTTGTCAGTTTAAACATTTAAGAGCCAGAATACACGAGCTCGCGCGCGCAGTGAGAAGATTTGTGCATGTGCTCATCCGAAGTGTGCAAACCCACGCCTCAGAACACGCACAAATATAAAATCTCACTGAAGTATTGTGTTTAATTGGACAAATTCAGACAAAAATTATGTCAAAATGCCCGCCTTGGTAAGTATCCTACAGCAGACATAACCGGGTGAACGTATGCTACTGTATCAGTGTATTCTCTTAAAGTGACAGTCTTTATATTAATAGAAACAGCAACAACAAAGAAATCACTCACTGCTCTTGATTAAAAAGCTTTTATAACTTTAATAAAGAATTATATTTAATTTTTATAGTCCAATATGCAATGCTGTTTTACCTTTGATTACTTTATTCAATTTCTGTACCTAAAAACTTATGCTAGACCTGCCCCAAAAAAAAAAAACTGAAAATCACTGTTTATTGTTTGTATCTTTACTCTATTGTATTTATGCGTGCTGCTGCTTGTAGTTGGATAGAATATTCTTCTTCTTCTTCTTTTTATTAGAAAGTATAGTTTTTCAATAAACATAGTACATACCGAACTGTACCGAAAACCGTGACTCTAAAACCGCGAAACAAACCGAACCGTGAAAAAATTGAACCGTGCCACCCCTAATATATATATATACAGTACAGACCAAAAGTTTGGAAACATGACTATTCTTAATGTTTTTGAAAGAAGTTTCTTCTGCTCATCAAGCCTGCATTTATTTGATCAAAAATACAGAAAAAAATGTAATATTGTGATATATTATTACAATTTAAAACAATTGTTTTTAAATTTATTATACTTTAAATTATCATTTATTTCTGTGATGCAAAGCTGAATTTTTAGGATCATTATCACATGATCCTTTAGAAATCATTCTAATATGATGATTCATTATCAAAGTTGGAAACAGTTCTGCTGCTTAATATTTTTCAGAACATGTGATACTTTTTTAGGATACTTTGATGAATAAAAAGAAAAACAAAAAAGAAGCTATGTTTTTAAAATATAAATATTTTGTAATAACAATATACACTACTGGTCAGTAATTTGGGGTCAGTAATTTTTTTTTTCTTTCTTTTTTTTTAAATAAAATCAATACTTTTATTCAGCAAGGATGTGTTAAATTGATAAAAAGTGATAGTAAAGAAAATATATTATTAAAATATATATTATTAGAATTTTTTTTTATTTTGAATAAATGCAGATCTTTTTAACCTTTTATTCATCAAATATATTAGACAGCAGAACTGTTTCCAACACTCATAATAAATCAGAATATTAGAATGATTTCTAAATGATCATGTGATAGACTGATGTTACATGTGACACTGAAGGCTGTAATGTAATGATGAGTAATGATGCTGAAAATTCAGCTTTGCATCACAGGAATAAATTATTTTTTTAAAGTATATTCAAATAGAAAACTATTATTTTAAGTTGTAATAATATATCACAATATTACTGTTTTTTCTGTATTTTTGGTCAAATAAATGCAGGCTTGATGAACAGAAGAAACTTCTTTCAAAAACATTAAAAAATTTAATTTTTCCAAACTTTTGGTCTGTACTATATATATATATATATATATATATATATATATATATATATATATATATATATATATATATATATAAAATATTGGATTTCTTGCAAACAACGATAGCATGAAAAAAAATTCACGCTCTCTTCATAATATTTCCATTTAGGTGTTCGATGGGAATCTATTTATTACTCAAACTAAAAAACATCTCAAAACTGCCAAACAGGAACATCTCAAAATGTCCCTTCTCAAATGCCCGGAGTCATTTACCTGAGACACGAGGCTCGCTCTGTACGCAGCCAGCTGTTTGAGGTACTCCTTCTTTGCGGTTTCTGTTTTTTTCTTGTACATCTGCCATGATAAAACAAACAAACAACAAAAATATATATATATTAAGAGGCCAAAGCTGTTCTTCATGTTCCTGTGCACAATTATTCTTAGAAATGGGATCTAATGGCAGTCCATTTATGAGCCATAATGCGTAATTGTTGTTGGAGCACTGAAATGGTGCTTGAGTGCAGCCCACTTTATCCATCGCTTGTTCTTCTGCCTTTATGGACTGTCCATATTTCCCCTTTCAGTTGGGGCATATGTGTAATTATTTGCCCATCAATACATCTGTGCTGTTATTACCTCAACCAATAGACATCTACTAAAAAGACAAGAGCAGAGGAGAGATAGAGAAAGAAAGAAAAAAAGCAGCAGAGAGACATGATGTTCTTTTATCAGGCAAACATCCTCTCCTGTGTAAAAGTACTTTTAAGTGTTTTCATCAGCTTCACCGGCTGAGTGTTTTACATAGTCAAAAGAGCACAAAATAAACGACTACAAAAAAATAAAACAGCTTTTTATTACTGTAGATGCCGTCTGGTGGCTTTGGTGAGAGAAATGGGTACTTTCAGTTGTGTTTATTCTGAAATCAGAAGCGGCTCTCGTAGTCATGTCATTCTTCAAAACCTAAATTCACACCCTAAAAAACAGTCTAGATGTTAACATAAGTGCTAATCCTTTTCATCCTCACGGCTTTCAGTCTTAAAAGGAACCTTAATGAGGGTATTATGCATTTACAAGGGTATTTACTGTAGTACATAAGCTCTAATATAACACTTTTATATACACGTTTGTTGTAATGCACTGCAAATGAAAATTAATTGTTATTTGACTGCGTGCTCTAATGAGTACCAAAAAAAAAAAAGTACTCAAACTGAAATTCTTTGTCATTCCAATCCTTTTTTTTTTTTTGCTCATACAGTTCCAGTGTTGTTTTGGACTCCAATGACTTTCATTATATAAACAAAAACTGCTTAAATATTCTTAAACATTTTTTACTTTTTATTTTGTAATTTTGGGATAAACTGTGCATTTTTTTGTATCAGTTTTTACAAATGTTTGGTTACACTTTATTTTAAGCTGTCCTTGTTACAGTGTAATTATACAGTACATTTAAGTACTGAATAATGTTAATTAACTATATGTACTTACTATATTGTTAGGGTTAGGATTAGGGTTGGGTTTAGGGTTACTTGCATGTAATTATGCACAGTTTATTGTTATTTATAATAGTAAGTTGGCTACATGTTTTAAGTACTATGAGAGGAACTATTAATTTAAAATAGTCTTAAGTACTTTGAAAATCAACTTTGGGGAGTAACTAGTTACTGTACATGTAACAGAATTATTACATCATTTAAATACAATATAAATGTAACTGTAATCAGATACAGTTACTGAGCAAAAAAAATGGTAATTAAATTACAGTTCCTAATGAAAAGGTTAAAGATTACATCTGAATAATTTTCACACACAAACTGATTTAAATGATTTATTTCCAAAACTGCATTGGCTGCTCTAAAATTTGAGACACCAGTGTTTCAGGAGTTTAGGACACAGAACAGGACACATGCTTATTTGATAACTATTTTTCTTTACTATTTGGGTTTGTATTTATGCTTTATTTTTTTTAAGAATAACACGTTTTTGTTTTTAGTTTTTTTTCAAAAGAATTGTTAAATGCCAGTATTGCCTGTCAAAACTAAAAGGTCTGATTTATTAAAAAACATTTGCATAGCTATTAAACTATATCTGATGCTTAAATCTGTATTTAACCACAAAAAAATCTCAAAGTAAAAATAGGTGCTAATGTCTGATTTTGTGGTGGCTGTGCTTTACAATTAAATGATTATATTATATTATATAATCATATAATCATATTCTATTATATAAATGATTATCTACTTTTATATTCAAGTTAAAAAGGTTAGTGTTGAGTTCTACTGTAAGCTTAACCCTGCTGCTTTAAATGTTTGAAAATGATTAACATTTAAAAACATTTGTCAAAAATGTAGAAAAGTAATCAATTATATCACTTTAATAAAGTATCTGAAATTTTTACAATACTTATTACATTTTAAATAGGGAAACATGTAATATGTAACTTGTTAAATTTCCAAAGTAACCTTTCCAACACAGAATGCAATTAAATAAAAATAAAAATGCTATTGCTTACTACATTACAGACTGTATTCATGTCAAATGCGTACCGAAACTTGATAAAGCGATTAGCAGACCCCACAAAACCTTTGTTTGTTATGTTCCAATGAAAAAAAATTTGCACTTATTGCACTGTTTTCACACCTGACTTTAAGACTTCCCCTACCATGCACAACCACGCTGATGTTAGACCACAACACCACTGCACAGACAATGTTATTCTCTGATTGCACAAGGGGAAATCAACAAATGTTCTGACCAACATGTGCGTCATCGCATCTGCTGTCATAACAAATCGGTATGTGGATATACTTTTGTATATACTGTAGAAAATACCTTAGATAATAAACAAAACATGTGCTGTGTGTATAGAAAGAGATAGACTTTATGATTCAGCCACAAGATCTTAGCAAGATAAAGGACTTTTTTCACGTTTGCAAGATTTAAAAAAAGAGAAAAAGTCACCTGTTTCTGTTCCTCGCCCAGGCCGTCCCACATGGAGGCAACTATTTTAGAAACCTCCCCAAATGTGGCATTCGGGTTTTGGCCTTTGATAGCTGCCTGCGTGTCTCTGAAGAACAGGGCGTAGGCTGACACTGGCTTCTGAGGCTCGTTGGGGTCTTTCTTCTTCTTCTTCTTGGGGGTTTTGGGCTTCTTGGCCATGTCTGTGGCTGCTCTCTTCTCTGCCCCACTGATCTGAATTGTAAACAATAGATATCCAATTAGATTAAGCCATAATAACAGCTTTATGAATGAATTGTCTTCCTAAAGCAAGTTAGTGAGCCTTGTCTCCAAAGCCTGGAGCTACTTGTTAAATTTTAATGACTATCGTGCATTATTCGTACTGTATGTACCGGGTTCCCACGCATTTTTACCAATAATTTTCCATGACGTTTGCAGTTGCTTGTGATCACCAGATAAATATTTCTATAAAGACTGCAGCTGCAGAGAACAATTTCTAGACAATGAAATATTAATTTTAATATACAGTATCAATATGGCATTGGGATTATTACATATGGTTACAGATCTGTTTACTTCAAAGGGCAATCAGATATTTCTACCCACTTTGGGGAATTTGAATTGCATGTAGAAATACCATAAAATACACATTTTACAAGTAATTTTAATATAGGAAATAGATTGAATTTTTTGCATTAAAAATGACAAGATAAATATTTGATCATAGATATATTTAGACTATTATGTGTCATTCTAATAGTTTAAATATCTAAATATTTATAAACCTTAAAATAAAACAAAACATAAGTTTGCTTGAAATAAAAAAAAATTGTTTCCAAGTTCAGTGTGAAAAAATATTGTTTAAGGTATATTTGTGTTGAGTTACACTTTAACTCTGTAAATGTTAAATGATCTAAAAAGACAATTAGTTGAATTACTTGAATATGAATTAGTCACCAGCCTAAAGCTTCGTAATCGTAACAGCCCTAATTCTGAAAATGTCCACTACATTTTAATTGAAGTGACTAAAATATCAGACCGTGACACTCTGTATAAACACAAAAAGCTCATACTTGTGTATGTTTACAGCTCTTGACTTATTAATGCTGAACCATGTCTTCTGTGTTACGCAAAAATATCTTAGCAGAGCATATAAATGACCACACTTTCCACAGGATCAGTACTGATGTGAGTTTTGGAGAAAATGTACTGTATTTTGGCTGTGAAGAACAGACTTGAGGCAGATCAGTGTCTTAGCAAATCTATGTTTCAGGAAACATGGCAGTACAACTTGCTAAAAGGTCAGCAATGACTCATTCCTTTTAATACACTCTATTTTGCGACAGTGCATGTGAACATATGTGTGTGTCTGTGTGTGTGTGAGGAAGATAAGCTTTTTTATTCATGAGATCACAGAAGGGGTAAAACTCTCTCTCTCTCTCTCTCTCTCTCTCTCTCTCACCTTGGCAGCATCATCTGCATCGTCCTCATGCACGGAGCTGGAGGGGGAGGGTGTGGCTGACTTGCTCTCTGGTGGAGACGGGGATCCATGGGTGCCACTGCTGTTATTCAGACCCAGCTGAGTATTGAGTTGTGATTGGTTGATAGTGGTCAGCTGACCTTGAGGAACCATGCCAGGTTGGACCCTGGGTCTGAGTGTGTCCACCTGAGGATGGCCGCCGTAACGTGAGTCTGAGTTGACCATTTGCTGCATCTGGAAGATTAAAATAAAATTTAATTTCAAACAAAAATACCTAGATTTTCAAATGCATTTTTCAAATAAATGGAACCTCAATGCATTTCTGTTGATTGCAAGTTAAAGGAATGAAAGTTTGAAGCATCATTTTGTAGCAAAATCAACTTGGATGCTGTTTCTTTAAAAACAAATAAACAAACAAACAAAACCAGAAGTTACAATAAGGCACTAATAATGGAAGGGGATGCTTATAATTTCTTATATTATAAAGACCATATAATATTATATATTTAGTGAAAGGTTAGTGAATTGTTATTTTTTTCACATTATGATCATGTTGTTTATTCCTTTCGCCTGTAACAGTGAAACGTTGAATATTTTTTAATATATGCGCATATATTTTTCAATATATGCTTATAACAAACAATACAACCAATATGTTATGCTAATAAGTAACTAATTAATAGTGAGAATCGGTCCCTATGCTAAAGTGTTACCAAATATTAATTTAAAAAGTAAATGTACTAGTCTTATTAAATAATACTTGGTTAAACAATAGAAATCCCTTAAAGGTCTACATATACATCCGAACATAATCCCAGTGTTAAATAGCACTAACACCTCCATCCATACCTTATAACAGGTTTGGGTTTTCACTATCCTGCTGTTGTGAATGCTAGTCTGTAGCAGGGTGTAGAAACATTGCTTTTGTACACTGTATCTGGGGGATAAATCACTTCCGACAAGGACAAGCCCTGTAGCTGTAGTCCGTCACCTGATCCTGTCTGAAGCAACAGGTGACCTGAAATGTACCCCACGCCCACCATTGTATGCAACACAATGCCCCCGACAGGTGGAGCTTTGGGGTTAGAGGCCACGGGCATTTCTCTGAAGGACAGGTGACTCCCCACATAAACACTTCAGACACACTGGACCCTCATTGCTCAAAACATACTGAAATTGCTTTCTAACATCTCTTATTTTGAAGAGAGCCTGTGAGAGTACAGAATAATGCTAATGCCAATATTTCACATATTTCATACTGCCAGAAGCTGAGAGTTACACAGGAAAAGTAGTGTATAATGTTTAAAAATGCATTACATGTTGTGCCATGCACACAGTATGTAATGCATTTTTGAGTGGTGCTGTGATACTCCGGTGTTCTGGGTGATTGCCAGGGCTTTTATCATTTAAATTAAGTGATAAATATATTTAAAATATACATTTTAGTTTTAAAAACAACAATAAGCCAACAAGACTTTCATGTTTTTAACTTGATTAATTAATTTAACACGTGAAAGTGTTTATGTTGTGTTTAATGGAGCATCGGAAAGACTATTAATTTACGAGAATTCGGCATGTATCTGAAAGCAGTTGACTGGACGGATTAATGACATGACAACATTACACAGCTATACGGAGGAAATTCTTGAATCCGTGCGGTTTTAGCGGTTAACTGACTAATCATAAACTGACACCGGTGAAAATGTCAAGTTCTCATGAAATGGCTGGAAAAAAAGATCGCAGTGGAAAACTGTTCAACTTTTCAGGGGGTTTAACCATTACGATGTTAATGGATGGGACAAAGTTTCATTTTTCAGCTAAATGCATTCACCTTCATACACACCTTATTAATACATTCTGTGTTTTCAGTATTATACCCTTCCCACTCCATTTCTTGTGAAACATCTGTGTTTTCTTGGGGGGACTTTTTCTGCTATTTAACCAGACAATACCCACCTTGTGTGGGTAATAAGACAATGTGGTCAGTTTTAGGTAGAAAACACATTTCAACTTAAAACCACGCATGCTGATAAAGGTCACTTTCCATTTCTTGGTAAAACAAAACCTAGAGGCAGGACAAGCTCTCTGGCAGTAACTAAGTGTGAAATCAGCGACAGATTGTTTAATCATACCGCAATAACTAGCGAAATTTCTCAAGTTTACAGCGAATGGATCAACATGGCTGCTGAAAAACAACTCAAATCGCGTTTGTAAGAGCGAGGTTGTAATGGTATTTATCATCTGAGCTCACCATTAATCTCCACTACACAGAGGACAAAGGCTTGCCAGGGATGAATAGAGGTCACGTGATGAGGTCACAGACAAAAGCCCTAAAGGTTGCCTGTTCTGCACTTTTTAAGTTTTAAATAACAAATGGCTGCCTGGGCTGGCTGTTTTTTCATCAGATCCACTGACCCGTGCTGCAAAGGAGGTCATACTCATTTGATATCAATTTCTTTTAAATCACAGGGCAAATTGTAATCACATGTACAGTAGGAGACTATTTGCATGCTTATCTTCCTATAGTGTGCGACAGAGATGCATGAAAGGGACGAGAGAACCCAGCTTTCCATGGAGTCCAATGACATTTTAAAGGGAGGAGAATAATGTCTACTTTACTCTGGCTTTCACTTAAGGGGCACTTTCATGTCCTTCTGTTTCCATTAAAAAGGTATAAATAGCTTAAGTGCTGGACTAGATCAGAGCCAATTGTTTGCTCATGGTAATAAAACCACAGCCCAACGATAAGGTCTTTTTCAGGCAGAGTAATGAGGGTGTATTTCATGTCCTTGCGTTACTGTAGATCTTTATAAGCTAAAAGACACGCTGGCTTTTTTGTTTACCCTTTTGATCATCTGAAATATATTCCGGCATAATCTTAGCTATTAATTTCATTTGCTCTGGAGTTAATCCGCTTCAAAATCGCTGTTGTTTTATTTATGGCAATAATACCTTCGTCAGTCTACATGAAGGAAAACACCCAATATTTATGACATGCAGGAGTACATATGAGAAGTGAGTGAGGTAATTTGGAGTAAAAAAGCTTAAAGCCGTATTACACCATCTGTCATTTGGACATGCCAGAGTTTAATTGCTCTAATTTTACAAGAGCGCACGCAAATACATGTCTCTTATTAAACATGACTGTAAATGATCTATGTGAAAGCAGCCTAATAGAAGTGGCTTGTCACACTGCACTTTCAAGGTCTCAAATGTGGCCGTTTTGCAGCGTGCTGCAAACTGTAGGCTTTGCTGCAAATTTACAATAAATGGAGATTTATGTCCATTACTGTTCCTTTTTTTTTTTAGGCCACTGCTGGATGAGGATTTAGTGGCTTTTGCGCTGATGATGGACAATCTTGCTGCTTTTTGCCGCTCACGCCCTCTCTCTCTCTCCTCCGCTGTCAGCTCTGTTTAGATTTGCACATTTTACACACATCAACTTGTGCTTATTTAAGCGGACACGTGGCTTTCTGGAAAGCAAACCTTACCTGAGCTCTTCCAATAAATTTGTCACGTTTTATGCGAAAGAACGGCCTGATAAGATCTCATCTCCCACGTTATATGTTTAAAAAGCAGCCTTCCCGTTTCTCAGAACTGGGGGATCTATTTAGCCATTCGGCTGTATTTACTTTCATTCTTTTTAATGGAATGAGCAGGGACCTTATGAGATAATTTTCCTTTTAATTGAATACTTTTTAAGGTGAAGCACATTTCACTCAACTATCTCTGCTGGCTAAACAATGCAAGCTCTGAGACCTATAAAATGAATGCAAAATGTAAGAGGCACATAAATGCACTCTCTGTTCCACCAGAGAAGGCAGCTCCAACAGGCTAATGCCGAGAGAAAATTAATTCCATCAGCTAGCTCTTTCATTCTCCACTGCAGCTACAAGCTCTCTGTCCCGTTGCCTGGCAACCATAATTCATAGCCGCTCTAAATGGATGTTCTCCAAGCACTGAGAACATTAAGGTGAAAAGAACAAATGCCTTTGTGAATCTCAATATCTTTCAGTGTGCATGTCACTTGGAGTGTTTTTTTTTTAGCCACCCATGTGTATGTTATTCTTTAAAAATCTTTTTGATGGGAGTTTAAGAGGGGCACTACGAAGGTGCATTTTCCCAAAAGAGCAAAAAAAAAATTTTCTGATCAGGCACTCATTTCTGATAAAAAGATAAATCATCTGTGCTTGTATAATCGAACAAAGTTCAAGAAAAAAAGGTTACTATTAACAGGGTTTATCGCCCTGAAAAATAACGCTCAATATTTAGGTTTGTCCCCAAACATGGAGCATGCGGAAAACAATAGGTGAGAGATGAAGAGGAGAAGTTTCAGTTTGACTCGAGCGTCAGATAAGCAGCACATCTCACATTCATCTTCAACCACAGTTAGTCACAGCTCACCAGCACTTCATATGTGTCATAATCACATTATGAGGTTTCTTGCACTTGACCAAAAATTGAAGGTTTGGGTTTCGTTTCTCCAGAAGTAGCAGCAATTTGTAGATATTTGTGATCAATATCGACATTTTATGAAGATAAAATAAGGATAAAGTAACAAATTAAATTACTATGTAAAAAAATAAGTTAGCAAGCAAAATAAAATAATTTTGATGTGTAATATATCGACTTCTATAAAATATAAAACTGAATATTTATATATATACATCACAACATTTTGTAACTATATATACTACGTATATGTAATAAGTATTTGCTACTATAATAATGTATTTTATTAATATTATTTTTACATAATTTTTTACATTTATAATAATTAACTACATATTATATTGTCACATTTATTTTATTTTTTTTCTTAACCTCATATATTTTTAAAGATTCAGTTGTAACATTTTTTTCTTCAGTTTTACTTAACCTTATTCTTCTGATTTATTCCTTTTTTTCTAAGTTTCAAAAGTTTTTTAAATGTATCTACAATTTCTGAATGTACTGTACAACTATACTGTACAGCTACATGGCAAGCAAAATGCATTAGGAGGAGTGCCTTGATGCTAAATTATATTTAATTAACTTAATCCAATGGGGAATTTGGCATTGTTTCACTGAGTTAAATCACATTAGCTCTCATTTGCTGGGTGCTATCTCAATCATTCTATATGCCGCTCCAACCTCTTATAATCTCTGTTGAGGTGTTTCATTTGTGTCAATTAAATCATTGTTTGGGCACTGAAATTACTTTGGTGTTGCGTAATTCTGTCATGCAATGCATTAGTGACATCTCCAAGGAGAGCATGTGCATCTTACAATGAAGTTTCCTCCACATAGAAATTATCTGTTTTTGGTCATTTCCATACTACTGTAGATTACATGGAAGCACATTTCTGCTTCAGAGTAAAAAATATAAATAAGGTCATGTTTTTTTTTTCCTCACACTGTGACTATTTCACAAATAGCATGAATTAGCTTTAGAAATTACAATGTGATCTATCTCAAAATGTGACTTCATTTCTCTCAACTGCATCTATATTATCTAAATACATTATAATGCTGCTTTATATCTCACACTGTCACTGTATAACTCATAAAGCGACTATATGTCACAATACGATTTTTAACACGCACAATTGCAACTTTATTTCTCATAATTGTGACTTTATATCTCAGACTTATTTTAAACTTTATCCCATAATTAGTTGGAAACGGGCTTCCATCAGCCTCAGTGCCAGTACTCACCACTGAGAGGGAGTTGGTGAGCAGGCCACCATCTTGACCCAACATGTTTGGGACAGACATGCCCTGCAGGTCCATTCCTTGCAGGTGAAAGTGGTGCAGTCCGTTCTGGGAGACAGGGGGGCACAGGTGATGATACGTTCCGGACTCAGACTCGGGCAAGTGTGCCAGCATGTGTTCGGGGAGGGTGGGGGGAGTTATAGGCGGGATGTTGAAGTCTTCGTCCCCAAGACTGGGCACTGGGTAGGACTGCTGGGAAGAACAGAGACAGAGAGGTTACGTGACCCGTCAGAACACAGATTACATAAGTGTGGCTGCATGACAAAACCATCGGTTTTCAAAAGATGATTCATTTATGACTGATTAGTCATTAGTGATGATGAATACGATGCATTTTTCTCATCTATTATCATTTATTCAGAGGTAAATACAATAGAATCTAATACGAATGGTATCACATAAAAAAAAAAACACATTTCAAATTTAAAAGGAAAAAGCTAGAGAATAGTTGGTGAAATGCAATGAGCATTCTTGACAGAGTGTCTCCAAAGGCAGCATGAAAAGGCTTTCCAAACAGTTAGTCTGAAATACTGCACAATGGGGGGTGAACCGTAGGCTAGTACAAGGACACACTGTCCATTTGATACTAATAAATAAGAGAATTAAATGGGTTACGGCACGAACAGAAAAATCTTGTTGAAAACCAACATTCTTTGATGTTCTATATTCTGCCACTGAAACGATCCAGCAACAGCGATGATCCATACTGTATCAATAACAGAAAAAAGACTAATCACAACTACATACGCAGCAAATGAAATGCTGAATAAAGTACATCAAAGTGCGCTGCACATTACAGTGATTCATTCCTGCTATTTGAGCCTTTGAGGAAGTAAAATTATATGCAAATGGTCAATCAATCTCATTAGACTACAACAAAAGGCTGCTTTTATGAGGCTGAACAGTCACTTGCGCTTGGCTGTGAAGTTTGCTTTGGCTGCTTTAAAACAGGCCGTCCTGCGCTCTGCCTCCTCCAGCCAGTCAGTTTAGACTGTGATGAAAAAGATGTAAAGCAGATAATGAGATGAAAGGCTGTACAAATCATAAATTATTCTGTAAACACTCCCTTGGAGTAAAATACTGTAGAAAAATATATACAGTTATCAGAAGGCTGAAAGTTTACTATCTGTGCTGACTATCGTGCCGAACGCTTCACGAAACGCTAAGCGCAAAATGACTCAAACGTTCCCTCTCTTTTTTACCTTCAAAGGGGCTCCTCTTTTCTGCTGCTTTATTATCTCTAATACATAGCTTTTATTTGCAGCAAACTAAATGAACCTGTCAGACAGCCAACTACAGGCAATTAGGTATGAAATTGGTTCCAAATTCAAACTCAACTCAAATAACGGTCCAACTGTTACTTTTAAAGATTGCAATAATCGTTTTAATGAGCTTCCTACTTCTGCCTCTAAAAGCCAATGTATCGTGCTCATTTGCATATTTGATTGTGTTGTGCCTCACAGATGTCTGCGTTTGTTTGCGGGAAATATGCTGGCATAATTCATACAGTAAGGCCCTTAGAGGAATGATTTCACTGCCAAATAAAAAAAAAATCACATAAAACAAGACGACTGTTTGCAGTGGCTTACATTGCCGTTGATACATATGAGTAATGTACTTATATTCAGGAGAAAATTAGACAAATAAATAAGAGCAGGAACCGATGGCAGGTTTTGAGGTGCAATTATGTTTGTGTGTTCTAACGATTATAATATACGTGATGTTTCTTAGTATCCTGTCTTTCTTTTTTACACTTTCCTTTTTTTTTGTGACACTGAGATGCGTAAACAGGCAGCCAAGAAAGAGAACACAGGAAATAAATAACCCTGTGCTGTGGTGTGTGGCTCTGAAAAAAAAGTGATATGCACAAAAATTTAGAGCATTGCAAACATTTGCTACATCTGTGTGTTTTCGTTGTGAAAAAGAAGACTTTAGATGAGGCCATGGATACAAACATAACATGGTGTCATCCGATCTGATCTACTCATTTAACTAGAAACTGCAAAAACTCCAGCTAATCTGAATAAATGCATTTTCTGAAGGGATATATGTGCTATGAGTCAGACCGTTTTTCCAATTCCAGCCTATTAGAAAAGAAATGTTGAAACTGGAGTCAAAATATTTTTGCATCATCTTATGAAACTGAATGAAACCTCCAGGTTCAGAAAGTTCTGATTTGAATCACATAATAAGAAATGAAGTAAATAAACGTTTTATTTACTGAGTCAGGGCTGTGGGAAATTACCCACACAATATCTGTACATTCAGTTCAGTGTTTACTATTCATAATCCACTTACATTCAAATCGCTACGTGTAATTTTAACATAATTTAGGTGTGTGGTTTTCCTCTAAAAGCCTAGCTTTTCATTTGACAATAAACAAAACATTGAAGAAAAACTACAATTTCTGTGTAAATCAGGACTTTGGATGACACACAGTTTCCCAACAACCCTCATTAGCATTGCACGCAAAGAAGGGGAAGGTAAAAAAAAAAACACACGTTTTGAGATCCACAATGTGCAAGTCCTATACCATTTCATGTGACATCATTTCTACTGGACAACAAATCTCTCAGGGAGGTGATTGCCTGTCAAATAGCACAAGGGTAATGGGACTGGTGGGAGATGAATGGCAAGTGAGCAGGAGAGTCATTTAAATCTACTATCAATTACTGATGATGGTCATGATGGCTGTATGGGATCATTGTCTATGGGCGACTTCACAGTCAGCAGTCAATCAAACCTTCACAGCGGAGGGGGAGAGAGGAATAAACTGGGGGAATAGTCATGTATCTGATGTGGTTTACACGGACAATAAGGAAAAAATGAGAGAGAGAGAGTGTGGAAAGATATGAGGAGAGCTCTTGTGTTTTTGAACATAGTGTAGTGAGTGAGTGGCAGAAATGCTTCACCAGCAGAACGCATTACGCATTAAATTACTGCAGCTTCACAATGGAGATGTAGATTGTTTATAAGCTTTCCATCTTGACAGCCATAAATCAGCTCGTCATTATGAAAGAAGAGCACACATGCTGAGATATGAGGTGGATGAGAAAACGTGCATTTCAAGATAAGAGATACGCCCCATCATTATGCCACAAAATGCATTAAAACAAATTTAGGAGATGCTTCTGATAGAAATACAATTTCGACGGATGAGTGAAACTCAGGCTAGTTGTCACACGGGGAAGATAACTCTAAAGTTTTAAATCATATGTGTTTTGATCTCTAGCAGTGGTTTTGTAACTATTTTCAATATTTAATAATCATCTTTTAATAACTGTAGTGATAAAATACATTTTTAAACATGATAAATGATAAAGAAAATTGAATACTTCTACATATAGGAAAATAAATGTATTCTTTTTTTATTATTAATTATCTTAATAATAATATATTTTTAATTATTACTATTATTAATAATACATTTGTTGAGATTTTATATTCTAAAACTGCATTCAGGGAAAGTCACATGCATTTAAAACACATGCAGTTTTTTTTTTACAATTATACTACAATTATAACTTCTGAGTTGTTGCATTGTTTTGTGTTTAATATTTGTTTCACTGTTCAAATTTTGGGTCAAATGGCATTTTTGTTGTGACAATTTACCCCATAGTGTATGACAATATTCAGTATTGGGGCAAAAATATTAATAAGCGTTAAACATGCTGTCTTTTTTCTTAGCATTAGCAGTGCAACTCTTTAAAAGTTTTTTTTTTCTTCTTTTTTCTAGTCAACACTTTAAGGTATTTGTCTTTGCAGAAATTGACTTTCAGAAATAAACCTACTCTATTTAAATGATCACTCCAGGATTGGCTGTGGATCATTACCCAGAGCTCTATGCAGCACAATGTTGTCATGCCGTTCCACCGATTAAATTGCCAAAGAACAGCAAAAGGAAGCGTAAACAATGGTAACCTGCCCCCGCAGATGAGGCTGCTTTTTCATAACGTAATTTTGAATAATGAGGATGTCAGGTTAAATGGTACAGTAGTTAAATTTAATAAGGTGCCCTATTTTTTTTCAGCGACTTTTCATTTGCAATCTAGGATGGGACTGTGTAAAAAAGGCAACGAAAGCAATTCAGCCTGTAATGAATACCTCTGGGACCCAGGGGCGGTGATCATTTGAATGCAACATTCTTTGGCCGGGCCCCCAAAACAACCTCGGACCTGCTGAGCTGCCGATTACTGTTGAGAGCTTCTGGATAAATGCAGAAGGGCTTGTCTGTCTTGTGCTAGCATCAAGGTCAAGCATTCTAAAGGAGGTTTTTACTTTGTCTAATAGAGGGGACACGAGGGCGTGTGAAGCCATGTCTGACCCGAGCGGCCGCATCACACTCGGCGCATCTTATAAACCGTATGGGATCAAAGCATACTGGCGCAGTCCACAAGCAACCACTCCCTGTCTGACACGCTGCATCTATGCCTTTGAGCAGCTTATGGCTCATGCATGCATGAATATGCATTTCATGAATATCTGAATAATGCATATTATGAGAAAAAAATGCTAGAAATAGTATTTAAGATCTGTTGAAATATTCGATAAATATGGTGTATATGAACATGGGTTTGGCTCAAGAGAACATTTTTTTTTCTGTATCTGAAATACACATACACACACACACACACACACACACACAAAAACATGTAAGAACAGGCCTCTTCAGTCCCTGGAGAGAGCACAAGGTTAGTTTATGCATGTTTAAAATGCACAGCCTTTTCCTGGTCCCACAAGAGCTCTGCAACATCTGGGGGGAGGGGGTGGAGGATAGATACAAGCACCTCTATATAAACCCACACAGAAATCTGACAACCCCCCTCATCAGAGACTATATACATGTCAAACCATCACGTTGGGCAAATACGCTTCTGTGCAAGAAATAAATAACACATTGTATCTGTGCTGCTCTTATAGTTAGTATAGTAATAATATCAGATACACTTCCTGCTGCTTTGCATCTTCTATGACACAGATCAAGCAGTTTCAACTGAGCGAATGTGATGTTAAAAATCAGTCTTATCAGATTTAAACAAAAAACAACAGTTGTTCGGTGAACACTGCTCGCTCTGTGAGTCAAAGCGGGCACTTTCACAAGTAGTGTCTTTGAGTGGAGTCCAGAAATATGAGAAGTTTGTATATTTTTAGTGTTTGGTGAGTGTATGTCTGTAGTCAGCTTTATCTACCATTACTGACACATGCTACTTCATCTTTCTGCTGCATTAAAATAAATAAACGTTGATATAGAGCGCTTGTGGGCTGACATTTTGGGTTAATAAATGTGGCTTTTATTTAATGGCCAAGAAACACATGGTTTGGGTTGGAAGAAGGGGGAATGAGAGGAGATGGTAAGATAGGAGAGAACCTGTGTGCAAACAGACAGTGCTGGCTGATGAATGCTCTGTGTATTTTAACATCTCATTGACTGAGTCTTTCTTTTTTTCTTTTTCTTTTTTTGTAGGCTGTTATTATTGGAGAGGAACAGATCTCCACATCCAGAGATGCTCAGATGGATAACAGTAACACATTTTGTCACTTCAAGCAGCTACGAGGCTTTCAAAAGTGTTGTCAGTCAGTGGGAATGTTTTGAAGGCGACAAGTCAGGCAGATTTCAACCAAAAGATTAACGGCAGTTTTTAAATGTCATTTTAACACATGCCAGTTTTCTTTATAAAAAGTCCCTCTTATCACCAGCTCAGTTAAATTTCCCTTACATTCAAATAATTTCTGTAAATTCTGTCCTCCAAACTGAGAGTAAAGATGTTAACAAAATAAAACCACTGTCAAGCATTCTGACGAGACTGAACTATATACTGAAGATTTTAATATAAATTTTTACTGTGTCCTTAGGTACATTTTCCATTATATATAATAGTAATTTTCCATTAATAATATATTGGGGCAAGTTGTCGAAAAATTAAAATTATTACAATTATTTGAAAATAATTATAATTAGTTTTAATATTAATTATTTTATTTTAGTTTTATGTCTAATCATCTGGCAAAGGGTCTACCAATGAAAATAAGCCTTCAGGCTAACTTGGGTACATTTACATTCGTGAATGTTGATTAATGTATACTGTTCCTTTCATGCATACATACATAATACATACATAAAAATTCTTCACAGTTTTATATATATATATATATATATATATATTTATATATATATATATATATATATATATATATATATATATATATATATTTGAATGTTACATTCTACATTTTTGCTGTTTCAAATGTGTAATAACTTTTTTTTTTTTACTGTTTCTGCTATTTCACAGCCTATACTGTTATTGGCTATTTAATGGCACATTCCATTGTGACAACTTGCCCCATGTTATGTCCCCACTATGGCATGATGAACTATATCTTTTTTTTTTTTTGGGAAGTATCAAACTGATATTTTTCTTTTGTATTTTATTTATTTATTTTTGTAACTGAGACTTTAAGTTATGTGTCTATACAAAAACTGGCTTATTAATGACAACTAGTCCCTTATAGCCTAATATTTACATTTTCTTTTTCAGTTCTATCAAGTATTCAAGAGTAAAATTGACCCTCAATGGTGTTTCACTGCATTTGCATTCAATTCTATTTTGTATGTTTAATCCAGTCTAGTTTTGGCCTGATACACTACACACATTTTGACTCCATTTAGTAAGAGAAAAATAGCTCATTCAAGTTCGTTACAAAATCTTACGGTTCCCCCACCTCCAAAATCCTAATTTAAAAAATACCGTCCATGATGCTTTGCTCTTTCATCTGCAACCATCTGAAGAGCCACCACTAGTTTCAGTATCTCTGCACATAAATCACATCTGTAACGGTACACTCAACATCATTGATCTCACCAATCACTCTGAGGACTGGCTTATGAAAGTAACTGGCTCGTCCATACCCTGTGCACAGACCTCGGCAGCTTTTCGATTTTTAAAATCAACCTAAAAACTATCAGATCAAATCAAAAGTGCTTCTCTAACCATTCATATAATAGCCATGATCCTAACACTTGGCCTTGGCCGCTCTCCAGGTTGCCTTTGGTTTGTATTATAGCGCAGATTAAAAGACACAATTTCAGTACATGTTTTGCCTTTAGCACTGAGGCTGCGGATGCTTTTCAGCTTCAGTTTTAGCTTCGCGAGTGTGAAGTATAAAATAGGCACAGGGGTACGCTTCTCTCTAATTCGGTTAATGTGTGTTTAAAAGCAGGAGAACGCTTTGTTGCTATGTACCACACAGTGAGGTCAAGGTGAATTCAACTGTTGTTGCCAATAAAAGTAATAACCTGCTCCCAACAGAGGGAAATAGAGAGGTCGAGAGAGAGACAGAGAGAGAGAGAGAGAGAGAGAAATATGTGAGGACCCACGAAAACAGCAGAAAATAAAGACTGCCTCTCATAAGCAAGAGGAAATAATATCTACAAAGAGTTTTAAGATTCAAAGGGAAACATAAAAGTAGTGCTAGACTCAAAGCAGCTCTAAGACAACAGCAATCCTATTCATACACATAAACTCAATGTGGAGCTCAGTGGCAAATAAAAGTGTGATCTACACAACAATGGAGTGCAGGATGCAGAGACAGACATGCTATGTTATACTATGGTATCCTCTCATAATGTTTCAAATACATCAAATGAAAGTAAATTGTGGTAATTTTTGTCTCTCTATTCATCTTTTAATATTCATTTAATCTTGATTAAATCTTTTAGAACGTCAAGTAACTTAGTTTTTCAATAAATACTTATTTTGCATTTAAAGCAAAAGGGAAATTTGCAGTAACATTTGCTATGTTGTCCTACAGGGTTTTTAAATGAATCCATCATAGGACAATAACTGATATTTACTTTATTCATGTCCTCCCTATTAAAAAAATAAATGTACTAAAATGTATTTGAAATGCATTGATTCATGCTAAATACACTACAAATACATTTAAATATTATGTACTTAATAAAAATACCCTGCAATTGTACGTTTAGTAAACTAAACTGGTATACTTAAAGTCTGGTAAATGGGAACAACTAATTTTGTGCTCAGTGCACTTTTATTGTGCAGACGTAGTGCTGAAGTCCAACTTAAGATATACTGAAGTATTTTTGATTGTGCGAAAACTGAACTATTGTACGGTAAGCATACTTTAGAGACACTTTAGATATCTTGCATTTTAACAGTCCTCATCAATAGTGACATCAAAACACATTTTAAGCTTAATATTAAGAAATGTGCATTGTGCAGAAGTAGTATTCCAAATAAAGTTTCATTATAATTTTGTATTTCAGTTGAAAATTGTAATAGATTTGAACTATATATATATATATATATATATATATATATTTTTTTTTTTTTTACTAAGGTTCTGTTTTTACATTTAGATTAACTTTGTAGTCATTTAACATTCACTTAAAGTTAATGTATGAAAACACAATTTAATTTTTTTATAACATTGATAAATGTACTGTAAGCCCAGTCTTTAAAGGTGCTGCAGGATTGACGTCTACACCTATGGAGTGGTTGAACTAGGTATTGCAGTCCAAATTCAAAATATTGTAGAGGGTTTTATTCACCCGGCCCCTCCTCCTCAGATTTGACGCACAGGCAGGAACGAGCACACTTGGTGATGAATGAAATGACATACGCTGTGTTTTCCACCATCTGGCATCATTTGGGTCGCCGAAATACAATTGGGTAAACTGCCAGTGGGTGGAATTCACAAAACAAAACAAAGACTGACATTCCGGCCCAGAACACACATTTTCAAAGGAAAATAACTGACTGTATTGTTTTCAGATAATCAGGTATGTTAACTTGTAAGCATGTTTCTTAAATATCTGCAAACATATTATGGTATTGTTATGCTTTAGTAGAGTCAAAATCTTACATACAGCACCTTTAAACCTTAAACCCCTTAAAATGATTATCTATTTTTTATTCTGTACATTATAATGTTGTGATGCCTATATTACCTTGTAGAATTTAAAACAATATATATATATATATATATATATATATATATATATATATATATATATATATATATATATATATATATATATATATATATGTATATATATGATTTAGCCAAAACGGTGTTAATGTAAAAATTGCGTAAATGTAAAAAGGGTCCATATGGATGAGACACACAGCTTGTAACATACAAATAATGTAAGTTGCTGTTATTTTGCACTGATGGACATCTGCTCGGCGTTGGTGTGGGGTTATTTACCCAGGTCAGACGGGGGCCGTCCGTGTGTGTAGGGGCATCTCTTTTCCAGTGGCCGCCGGCCTGTTTGTTGCTGTGCTGCGTCTGGCTGGGACTTGCAGGCACGCGGAACTACAGTGGGATGCAAGGCCAAGGGGTCAACCGACACAGCAGGGTAACAAGAAACAATAGCACATGCAAGACTCCATTCAACTTTCATCACTCTTCAATCCTTTTTTTTTTTTTTGGCTCTGTGCTGCTTGGGATTCTCAGTGCATCTTTCATCTCCACCGACATTAAAGCTGCATCAAACATGCAGCTTGAGCACCTTAAATACAGTGACAATGCACATTGTAAATCAATTTCAAGCTTTGTAATGGGTGGCACAATAGGACCGTATGCAGCTTTTCCTGTTTAAAGAGGTATAAACTCTATGAAACAAACAAGTGACCTGTAATTCAGTGCACTTTCCTTTACATTCTCCTGAATGCATTTGCTACAGCACACTGAATAATACATGAGTCAAATATCATTTATTTATTTTTTCTCTTGCTACTGAGAGCCATAACACCATTGGGCTTACTCTCTATAGCCTACAGGTTAGACTGTAATTCTCACTTATTCTCTATATCACAATGCACTGGTAATGCTTATAGAAGAGCTTTTAGGACTCGCATAAGATTATGTAGATTAAGATTATTATAAGATTAAGTATTGTGTTTATATGTATTTCAAGAACATAACCTAGAACGAATGAATGTGACTTCAACATGACATCATAATTAGGCATTTGCATTTATAAATGTGACTAGTGAGTGAATGCCAAGTGACAGCCTTTAGTTACAGTCAGCTGTTTACAAATAAATATAAAATATTGATTGGTCAATAATTAAATGTCCACTGCCATATTTGATTAAATTAGATTAGATTAGGTTTTTATATTATATTATATTATATTATATTATATTATATTATATTATATTATATTATATTATATAACATTATTTTATATTATATTACATCATATTATATTATATTATATTATATTATATTATATTATATTATATTATATTATATTATATTATATTATATTATATTATATTATATTATATTATATTATATTAGACTGCCTAGTTAACTTTTTTAATCAGTAAATACTCTGATTGGCTAGTTGTAATGTTAAATTATATTTATATTAATATTATTAATAATAATAATAATAATAATAATAATAATAATAATAATAATAATAATAATAATAATAATAATAACATCAACATTGCTGCTGTTGCCTTTATTATATTATATTATATTATATTATATTATATTATATTATATTATATTATATTATATTATATTATTATAGGTTGTTTGACTAATTGACCCCATTAGTCAACTGATTGACCAATATGACCCATGTTTTACCAGACAATCTCTAAAAAGATTTTTCTGTCAGTGCACAAAGAGCTACAACTTTGTAAAACCACAAGCAAATGTGTTCATGATTAAGCTTAAATATACAATTTTCGACATGCGTGACAAAGGTGTGAATTGCACCTTCACACGTTTCAGCAGAATGGAGACCTGTTAAACATTACTTATGTCAAACCAAAAGACAGGAGATGTTTTGAGCAGCCTGCCAAACCATATGGACAGTTTTTTTTCCCTTAAAGCGTGTTTCATTATTAAATTAACTTTTGCAAATGGAATGATTATTCATAACACTATTTTTAACTTAACATAAGTGAGATGGGGAGGGAGGGGGTTGTTTTAGAGCGGGAGCTATTTCACATCACACTCTACACGTCTTACATTAAAGGCCAAACTCTGTGATCCACAAACAGATTGAATTCGACGCTTTCATTGTGTTTACTGCATCAAGGCACTTTGCAGAAAAGTTGTTTTTAACCTTGAGTAATATTTCAGCATCCTATTGTGTATAGTATTCAAAGTTTGAAATGTCAAAATGTAACTCGCTTAAATTTCATGAATGCAAGCAAACAGTTCAGATCAATGCGTCTATAAAAACAGGCCAAACCCAAACAGCTCATGACAAAAGTAATTGTTTTAATAGAGCAGCAACATCACGTATAGCCTGCTGCAGGCTGATAAAACTAGCAGGGAAAAATACTGCGGGAAAAATTCCTAGTTACAATTTTGTACATGCACACATGATCAGTCTGTCTATGCTGCATCGGGCCTCCTGTCACATGGTAGAAGCTAATTAACCCGTAGCCTTAATTCATTAGCCAAACGTGTAAAAGGACCCCTAAGATAACCTGCTCTCCTCAGGCAGGCATGTTCACCCTTGACCTTAATGCACCCAACTGCATGCTTTAGTTTAAAAATGTAATCAAGCTGTGCTTTTTATAGCTTGAGTCACTGATGAAACAGCCTTTTATCTTTGTTGTTCGAACAAGCACAAGTATGCTGAAATAAACTTCCCTCGGCGAGTAACGGCCGAAACTAGAGGAGCATTGCTCTGAAATGCTGCAGTCTGCCTTATATAGACCCGTGGCCTTGTTTGCAGTCCGTACTGTGTGTAGTTTTTAATGAAAGTGTAAATGGAGGAAACGAAAGCCTGCGACAATATGCATTAAAGCTTCATTTCATTAAGCTGAGACAAAGCTTTAAATGCTTTGTTTACATGTTATAATAGCCCCTGATTATGGTGGCGACTGATAGCGGCTCTAATTTGCGATGCGCCGGCTTAAATTTGTTTAATTAGGACTTAAAACAAAAGGAGTGAGCAGTAATTAACCCACCTGGTTCCCTGGCACAAAGTCCTGGCTGGGCTCTGGCATACTCATGAACATGTTTTCACTGTCGTACTGCAAACAGATAGAGAGAGGAGAAAAAACAATAAATAAGCAGTCAGAAATTTTCAATCGACACACAATACGAGCCACAGAATGAGAGAGAGAGAGACGCAGAACACGTGGTTGGTATTTCTGTGCAGTGCTTTCTTCCCAAAACGCAGGGCTCAGAGACAATTAGTCTTTGAAGTCCCTGCCGTATCAGATGGAGATGTCAGTGATTTGATGTAATTAGTACACTGGTAATTAAAGTTGCTGGTTGAGGGGGATGAATGAATGCTTTCATGTGCACAGTGGAATAAAACAGAGGGAGTCGAGTGAGTTTGACAAGCCCACACAAGGATAGACCTGAGACTGTAGGACAGGCCCAGGTGTCTCACCCCAGATAGAAATGCACAGAAACCTGTAAACTGAACTTATTTTACCATCACTGGATCATTCTACATACATACAATTGTTTAGACTTTTTTTTAGAAGGTACAAAAATGTCACTGGGGCGGTACAATAACCTACAAAAGCTAAATCTCTGTACCTTATTGACCCCTAAATTGTATATTTTAGAAATACGTTAGATTACAGAAGTAAATTGGTTTGCGCATGGTATTTCATGCTGACTTTAAAGTTCTTCTTGAGTTTTAATAAGAAATGTTTATGAAACAAGAACTGCTTATCCATCTACTCGACCTACATGATAAACAGAAATCAATCAGATCAGAACCAGTGTGTTTTTTAAAGTGAACCTGCAGCTTGTGCATTCACCTGCTGAAGATGCTCAAAACAGCTTCAGCTGAGTCAGTGCAGGTTAACTGTGTGATGAAGGAGAATCAGCCTGTGACCCAGCTGTGCAGCACACCTGGGAAATTACAGCAGCACACATTGGCTGCCAGCTACAGTCCACTCAGCAACACACACACACACACACACACAGATTCTGCTGACACGCCTGCCTGACAAATACCCGCCAATTTACATCTGTTCCACTTCCTTACAAACCTCTGAAAAATGACTGATTAATATCAAAAGCAGAAATCAGATATGTTTTAAGTTTGCTCTGAGGGAATGGCTTTCTCAGCAATCGGTCCTTGACGGGGTTGTCATTAACACACATCCATGACATTTATTTGAGTGTTACGAAAGAATGAGAGAGGGTGTCACGAAGGAGAAGAGACCGGGTGAGAAAGGAAACACGTGGCTGATGACTGACACTGGCTGAATGTTTGTATTTCTGTTCACCCGAGCAGCACATCTCATTTCATTATGCCTGCTAGAGATAATTCTATGGAAATGAAATGGCAATAATCCTAATGAAAGCCTATCACATTGCGACCTTTTTAAGTGTGCGAGTTGATGGGCCGATCTGATTGGTTTTTGCACCCGGATGACAGTTAATTTCATGCTAGCTTATTGATTGTGATTAATGAGATCAGGCTGATCTAAGATGTGGCTATTCTTAAACTATGAAATGTGCTGTCTCTGAAACACCACTACAACCTAGTAATAAGCCTCTATTCATAACAAGGAGAAAATGTTGAAAATTTTTGAAATAGCATATCATTTTTCAGCTATGCTGCAGTTATTGGTTTTGGACTGAGTAAGTCCCGTCTTCTAAATTAAAGAGCCAAATGCCAGTTAAAATCCCATAGAAAGAGTCACTGTCCTGAGACATACTGGCAGGACCAACCTGAAGTATGCTTTTTGAGCATAAAAAATATCATTTATGGGACAGTTTGTGTTAGATTCTATAAGCAGTTTTAGAGACTTCAGTATGTCAATACTCTCATTACTCTAAAAAGCATACAATACAGTAAAAATACAGGTATAGTACTTTTGGTATTGCATAAACTGTGCATTATTTTAAATGTTTTTTTGCAAAGCATTATGGAATTGCATTATCCAAGCAGTGTTACAAGCATTGCTTCCTTAGATTTGGATCTAAAAAGAGTTTTAGATTAATCTTCATGTCAGTATAGTGCTCCAATGGCATCTTGGAACAGAACCAAGAACCAACATCTTGCAGCATTAGAACAAGAAAACAATAAGATTTGACAGTAAATAGAACACCACAAAACTGCTAGTGACTGGTTCCAAAACCCCTGATTATACTGATTAATAAAAATTAATTCCTTAACACCACTGTCACCCACTCACATGGCAGCCAGTTATTTAAAATAGAAGGTTCGAGACGCAGCCGTTCACACCATATCCATTTTTATAAAGATTCTCTCTAGTTTCTCACTGCAGTGACCTTTCACATGTCTCTCTCAGTGTCCGTGTGCTGTTCTATCTGCTTAGCTCTTACCCTCTATCAGACACTATTTGCATATGAATGTGCCAGTGGAAAGTGTGAGGTGGCCTTTGCTGAAAAAGTGAAACCTCAGAGCTAAACCCATCAAACTGACACCAAATCCATCCAGCAACAGTTGGCCAACACCCTCCCTCACCTACACGCCGAACGCGCCTTTGGAGCAAACCCTGGCAAATGTGTGAACTCCATTTTGCGAGCTGTATGGGACGATTGTGACTGAGGTTTCCCTTGATTCGTGTGAACTAGGGTTTCTCAATCTTGTGGCAAGCTGGGAGCCATTTTGTGTCACTGTAGCTTTTCTTTCAGAGCCTGAGGTGCCATTACATGACCAATAAAACCACAGCCAGTGTAGGCTGCATTTCTAAAATCTGACAGCTCGACTGCATATGCTACTTACATAAATTATTGTATTATTAGCAGAAAAAATGCCACAAGAGTCCATCATCAAACTACAAGGCCGCAGGCATCAGCTACATCCTAAAATAAACAACAGTTTTAGTGTGAAAAGCAAGAAAGTATCTGTGCAAGCAGGTCAACAAACGACTACAATGTGCGTTCGGCAGCTGCCGCGCTGATGCAAATGAGCTATCAAATAACAAAAACAACAAAAACAAAACAGGGCCTAATGGCTGCAGGACTGTAAATCGATCCCTTCCACACTCCGCCCCGAGCGTCTGGCAGCTTCATAGAAAGCTTAGGTAAAAGAAATTGATCCCAACTGACATGACCACATGCTAACAAATTCCTCATTATGATTAATAGGAAGTGTTCCTCAGGGGGAGGAGGGTAATGACATGCTAGTGTTCTCCCAGAATAATATTAGAAAGTCTGTGGCAACACTTATTAGCTCTGTAATTAAACTGTTCATCCTTAAATGACTCCCCTGGTTCAGAACGACGAGGCCTACGGGCCAAAGTGTGCGCGAGGGGAATGAACTGTGGCCAGGAATGTGTTCATTCGCTAATGCCCGTATTTATCTTACAAGGGGTTTTCTGTTTAATTATTCTAATTAGTGTCACTGGAGGATCTCGGCGTTGACAGTCGATCGGAATGAGGTGTTTAAGAGAGTGGTGTTTGATTCTGATCCGAGACTAGCTTCAAAATGTTCTCAATCAATTAACGTGTGTGAATTAGACCAAACCAATCACAAGGGAAAACGTAGGCATTTTACGAGACGTCGATTTCACACAAATTAATATGATGTGAAGCGTACAAAAACATACAATTATTAGGAAGGATGAAGGTCCATCCCAACCCACACTTAAACATGTGGAGTCAGCAGATTGTATGGAAACATACAAATGAGATTGAATGAATTCATACTAAATAACCACCAATTTGCCAAAATGTAACATAGTAATGAATCGACCCTTCGCAGGGAGTTTGATTGGCAGGCGATCTGACCAATCATACCGTTGAATCTGAAATTTTTGTCCAACAAACAAACAAGACCGGACGGTAGATTAACGGTGTTGGATTTGAACTTGAAAAATTGTGTCATATTGTCATTAATGTTTATAACTAGTAAAGATGAAGAGATGATTGGTTCACATGCTACTTGAAATAAGTTGCTACAGCGATCTGTCACAACACATAGTATTTATTGTTTGAATTTCTTTAAAGAAATTACTAAATTTGAAAGCTGTGACTTTGTTTCATACCTGAAGTAACCTGATCTGTCTTGTCTGTCTGTGAGTTGTCAGACATAGGTACAGTAACAAAGGAGGACATGTCTTTGCAAAGGGTCAGTTGCCATGCAAACTGTCCTCCAACAAAAAATGACCATTTAAATCACCTTGTTACGACCTATATTTATGTTTTAAAGTTTAGTGCCCTCTAGCAGGTGTAAAAATAATGACAGTATCGTGTTGCATTGCATCTGTCTTCATGAAATGACGTATGACTGTCATTACCAATCAAAATGCGTGCTTAATTTAAATGCAATTTGTGGACTTTTTACATGGTCCAATCCGATCTCACGGCAATTTGTACACATTTTACTATGTTAATTCATATGAATTTGTATGAATGACCACACTTAACCCCACCCCTAAACCTACCCTCACAGAAATCATGCAACATTGTGATGTACAGTGCATACTGTATAAATTTTTTGAGCATGTGCATTCTCTGGGATCAAACCCATGATATTGTCTTATAACGTGATGCTCTACCAACTGAGCTATACAAACCAAAATTATGATGCAGATAAAAAAATACAAAGCATTATATGAAAGTGTCCTGTTGTCATTAGGGGCGCAATTGTAGTATACGTTCTGATAATAATAACCTTTATTTTATAAAGCGCCTTTAAAAGCAGCTTCTCAAGGCGCTCGATGGGTCGTATTTCAGGGATTTTGACAAACGACCTGTGTGGGCGTATTGGTTGAAGGACATGTTGGATAATTGGGCTGTTTCAGGATTAATGAAAGGTTGGGAATATCATCCAGAACTGGTTTAAATCTTAAAAAATACCAGAACTAAGTGCCAGAACTTTAGTGGTTCTTCTGTTCGTGGACAGGTCACAGAACTAAAATGCTCAATTGGTGTATCTTAATCAACTACATAGCTCTTGAATCAGTATCTCAATATATTCAAGACTTGGTAAAGGACTTGGCAGCCCTGAAAATGGCTGACTTCTTAGTGTGTACTATGATTACTGAACTAGGAAGCTGATTGAGTCTACACCGTTACTGAATCTACAAAAAAATTATGCTAAATTATGCTTTGGCTGAGCTGAATAATAATAAAGCAAAATAATACAATAATGAATGTCAAAGTGGCCCAAATGAATTATATAAAAAAATGTGAAAATGGCTCAAATTAATCACAAACTCAAAATGACTCATCAAAAACTAAACCAAGAACTGTTACTACCGTTTATGTACCTATGAGACTTAAATCATTTGTGCACCGTTTGTTCATATGACAAAGTGTAGGTAAGAATACACTTTAAGTTTTGTATAAATGAAATGACAATGTAATTAGGATCAATTATCTGGCGCTTCCTCAATGGTATTAAGAAACCGGGAATCATTAAGCGAAATCGGAACCAGAATCGTTAAATCCTGAGATTCCCATCCGTAATCAAGAGAGTAATAGCTTTCAGCACCTGCAGTTTGAGAGCAGCTCGTATCAGTGCACTGCTCTCTGAGCTCTCCAGAGGTCAGCAGGATTTCTGCAGAGCCCCCCTGACTGGCCTCATCATCCTACTGTGTACACAGATAAAATGGAAACGTTCTGGCTAAACTTATATAACCCCCACTCCTTAGCTCACAACCCACCCCGCACCCGACAAACTCCTTTTCCTGGCATACATTATTATATAAGAGTACCAGCTATTGAAGAGTAAGGTACCAGGGCACCCTGCCAACCCCAAGCAGCTCTGAATAACTCTCTATGAAAATATATGAGGAACTTCTGTTCCTCTAATCTTGAGTGTTTTCCACTTAGATGGGCCGGGAAGGACTTCTAAAAGGTTCTGGGATGAAAACAAGCTGTGAAGCTGGGATGATGTTAAACCCTTATGTTTTATGTTAGGACCAGTCTGTGCCCTTGAGCGAAGCACTTGGCCACTCCAGCTAATTATATTGTACTGCATTCACAAAAAAACTCCTCAAACATCCATATTTGACAGTGTGCCACTGTTTCTCCAAAACTAGAATTATGGGCAGTAATATAAACATGATACTCTATTGATTTATGCACAGCTACAATTTGAAAATCAAGACACAAATGAAGGCCTTTCAGATCACGGCAAAATATTGCATTCGGTATGTTTCCATACTGCACATAATATAATAAAAGCTATGAAATGTTGCATTTGTTATATGAACAAAATACATCTTCGGTGGGGATATGTAAAATGAGCATATTATGCAAAAGAGGGTGCAAAGTTTATGTATGTGTAGAATTATGAAACGACTTCATTTTGAAAGCGCTAATGATGACAAAGGTCTTCCTGAAAAGTAATTCTGACTGAAATGTGTGTAAAATTTCCAGCTATTAAAATCAGATTTTCAGGTGTTGAATTCCAACTTAAGTATCATAAATTTCACATTCGAGCCAATTTTATGTAACTCAAAGCTAATCTTTCTCACCATAAATGAACCCAATAAATCAAATGGTGAAAGAAACGCTCCCTCTCCCTCAACGAGAGCCATAATTTTATGTAAATGTTATACAATAATCTGTATTCTATATCTGAGAATGGTAATGAGATTGGTTGCTCTACATTATTCATATTGTACAGATCCAATATAAACAGATATCATAAGAAGGGGGGAAGGGAGCCGAGGAAAGACACATGATGCCGCAGACATATTGGTGACAGAACAGATTACAAACAAAGGACGTTTCGAGGCCTTTTAGGTGAAGCTACACATATTGTCGTGCATTTCCTGTGGAACCGGAGGCTGATGGCGCTCTCTTGTTTCAGTACTATTCTCTCTGCTCTAGAAGGACCCAATCAAAATGGCCGCCGTTCAGGAAGAAAGGTAATGAGATATGAGTGCAATGGAACACTTTGCGCCCGAACATAATCATGTAGCTTGCTTGCAATCAATGAGCCCCACATCATCTCTTGTGACTGCCTGTTGTACAGACGTGGCTAACGCTTCACCATAGACCATACTTTTCACCGCCATGCATCACGTTTGACTTCTACGACTTTGTAAATGGCAAAAATATAAAATGATCCAAGAAACAAATAAGAAAAGAGGAGCCAATTGAATATATTTGTTGAACAGTGGGGCCATTATTTTGATGTTTATAGCTCCTGGCAGTTCTTGTAGATTTCTTTTTATTGGATGCTGTATATTGACCCCTTTGTCAAATTGGCTTTATGCATTTGCTTCTCTGGCACTGGATGATATGTCTAAAAGTGACATCTCTCCTGCTCAGTGATACATACTGTAATCAAATAGAACGAATCCTATTTCTGGCGTTGCACCTGTGCTCAGACTTTATTGCTGTGCTGTACTCATCATTTCATGTGACGCAGATGTAAATGGCATCGTGTTTTTTTTTCCACAAATGTTTTAGTGCGGTACAGCTTTCAGTCATTAAAAGCAGTAGTTTGGCAGGAATGCAGAATAGGTCTTGATTGTTAGTACGACAGTTTTTCTGCATTGTCTGAAAGTAAGGAACCATTTTTGCTGCACCGGCTAGGACATTTTGAGTGTATGTGTCTCCCTCTCTCTCAGATGTCCAGATGTGAATCAGAGCTTTTTTTCGCGAGACTGGAACCAATTTCATTCCTCATCAGTTTCTTATGGAAGGTCAGAGTATGGGAAAATCAAACTGCGAGTGTGTATTC